>NW_017097119.1:34905-46981 GCF_001412225.1 Nicrophorus vespilloides
GGGATGTTGAGGGTGGAAGATGTTGGAAGCAAAGACGTAAAGTTGGGGGAGTGCACAGGTGCGCTTTCTGCACTGCATTCCTTTTACGAGGCTTCCCTTTTTCTTAGAAGGGAAGCAATAGAGGGGGCGGTTGAATACTTAATACCCAGGAAAATTGCCGTCCCGGGACCAGAAACCCCCGCAACCCTCCCATCACGATCCACGTTTAACCCTCCCCCCACCTTACGAGCACGTACATCTTTATATATATATATACATGCATTGAGGGCTTACGCTTCTTTTTCTTTTCCCGACGTGCTCCTCGTCTTCTACTTTTATTTACATTTTTTGAACCGCGCCACCTCTTTGAAACAGGGCAACTAACCCACTTTGTTCGCATTCAATATTCCAGGCAAAAGCGTCCGGAAATATAATAATAATAATAACAATAAATGGATGCACGACAAGATTCCTTTAAGGGTCGGGGATTTAGGGGTCCAACAAAACTAAAGGCAACACAATACGGGGAGGCAACTGAATAAAAAAAAATATATATGAAAATAAAATAAATATAAAAGTTTCCGTTCGGCATTTCGGGCACGTTCGCGCGTGAAATTCAATTCAACAGTTGGCATCCCCTTATTGTTCCTTAATTGAGTTGACTTTTATCGAGTTGTGCACCTGCTTGTTCGAGGATTTACGGACAAAACAAGCGTAACGTCATCTGTTGCGAATCGCAAGCAAACTTATCTCATCTCCATTAGCTTCTAATTGCACGACATTAATTAATCTTAGTATTTTCCGTACGATGTTCCATCAATATTGATAATTGGGTTGCATATTGATTTGGTAATTCCAATGTAATTCACATCAAATGATATTTGAAATGCCTATACAAAAACTATAATATCTGCAACCGTTTCAGATGATTCACATTAAGTTCATTGACTGTTAAGTTCTCTGCAGGATACTAATTGAATGCCAATTGATTATTTATGTAGGTGGTAATCCTGCACTTCTAATTACACAGCTCCAAAATTAATCCCGTAATTATACTACTGCAATAATTAATCTTATTGATTTCCACGTAATCTGTATACTAATATTGATAATTGGTTAGTTAGTTGCCTATTGCATTAGTTATGTTTGCTCGATAAACTGTAAATTCATTGAAATTTACAATATATTCATTCGTACATGATACAATATATATATTCGTTATGCAATTGTTTAAGCTTTTTTTTTAAATGCAACCAATTATGCACGTTGCGAGGGAATTGCAACCATGCGAACTTGTCAGTTCGTGAACATCGAACACGACGTAATCTAATAAGGAAATTAAGCAGGTGCTCTCGCTCGCTGCAACAGTAAAATAGCGAAGAAGCGGAAAACTAACAATTAGACGCAGTCTGCACAGGCAATTGGAGCCGTCTGATCGGATTATGTAAATAATAATGATAATAAGAAGAAAAAGAAGAAGAAGTGGAAGTAGAATTGCAAAGACGAAGAGGGAAGTAGAGAGAGACGTGCGAACGTTCGCTCCCGGCGGAATGAATTTATATCCTGCCGGCGAGAAAATCGAATTAAGACTCCATCAAACAAAGTGAGTAAAATGTTTGAGAATTAAGTTAGCTAGTACAAAAGTAGAGACGAAAGGACGTTGGGAGCGAACGAAGAAAGAAAGATATATTTACTGTTTGCTCTCTTTCTTATTTTTGCTTAAATCCGGGTCAAAGGGCAGCCGTAAATTCGATCCACAATCGAAATGTATTAAAAGTGTACATCAAAATTCACCCTCGTCGAGGGATGTTTTTATTATCTCATCTGAACTCCAGCTGCGTTTTGTTGTTTTTTTTTTACGACAGATTCTGCCCTTTTTTTCGTTTTCCCCGAAACGAATGGGGAAGAGAAAAGTTTAAATCTCGTTGATTATCAATGTGTTTTTATTTTAGTCCGGTTTCGCTTCGTTTTATGACTAATTGGAAGCGGATCGATGAGAAACAGGCAGTCTAGAAATAGGCAACCCAATTGGAACTGTCCAAGTTTCTGTAATGAATTTCATATTCGATTCTGATTCAATGTTCAGTTGGTTGCATTTTTTCTATAACGTTAGAAGTACCACGTGGTACTATTCTTTAGTTTATGCTTGAAATCTGCAGAACGTTGGGGTTTAGAGTGTGAACGAAAAACGCTCATCGGACATTTAATGTAAAGAGCAACACGACCCATCGATCCCAAGTGCGACCTATATAAAAGTCTCTCGCTGAAAGGTTATTAAACGACCGACACACGCATCCAATCTATAGAAGCAGTAGCAGCAACAACAACAACAAACTAAGTTGCCTGAAATCATCAAAGGGGCATCGTTTAATGCTCAACTCGTCTGAACGTCTCAATACTTATTTTCTGTATACAATTTTTTTGTTTTTTTTTTCTTCAGCACTGAATTCGAACGATATTTTTATTGAATTGCGCTTTGATCGCCGCCTTCTGCGTCTTCTACCGGCCCTCTCAAACCGTCTCGAGTCCCCTTTCCCTCCGCAAACGATGTCGACGTTTCGGAGCGGCGGCCCGGAAAAGCGATTATGTTTGAAAAAGCTGGGTCGGACGGAAAAAGGTTTTCGGGTCTCCTCCTCCTCCTCCACCTCTTCGTTCCGTATTTCTGAAAAGCGGCCTTTCAGTGCGCATTGCATTTTTCAACGGATAACGACGGCAATAAGGAAACAAATCTGCGGGAATCAAGCCGTGACCCGAAACACAAACCAACCGATATGCCCTCATTTATTTTTCAGAAAACATTACCCTCGCACAGCGCCAAGATAGATAAGACGCACGATTATGCAACGCTGTACAATTTTTCTATTTTGACAGAACAATTGATGTTCTTTTATTTTTTTTGTTAGTTCACCCAATGCAAACATTTTGTCTCGTTTCTTCTCCATTTTTTTTTTCGTAATACCAACTGAAGTAATTGCGTGACCCGAATTCGCATAAATTGAAACGGAAAACATATGTAACCAGAAAAAAAGAGGAATTATTACCGCGAAAACGGCTAAAAGGAATGGCGAAACGGCGTGGAGAGTGCAATCATAAGCTTTTTTTTTTCTCTCCTAAATTTCGCTTCGCATAGTTTGTTTTTACTTTTCTTTGCCTGCTGTTGGTATTATTTATTTAGTATGCACTCGTTTCATTGCGTTTTCCATTTACATTAAAATATGTTTGTTGATATGGAAACGCGTAAATCGATTATGTTTTACGTCGCTTCTTTTTTTTTTCGAACGAGATGTAGTTTTTTTTTCTTTGCGGTTGGCAATGGTGGAAGTGGGCAATGAGGAAATGCCGGTTGATGGATTGAAACCTCAGCGCGGCTGCAAAGCCCGTGCAAATCCAGATCAATTGGCCGATATTAGTCATTGTAATGCAATAGTCCACGTCTCTCCAACTATCACCTATTTCAGTTTTCATATATATATATTCTTTCGTTTTACCAACCTTACACATTGCTTTGTCAAACAAAATCCTTAAGCTTAGGCAACTTCAGACGTCCAATGGATACGTCCAATACGAATCTTTTATCATTTAAAAAATGATTGTTACGTTACCATAGTAATCAACCAAACAACAGTCAAATTTTAGTTTGTTACAAATGACATGGAACCTTATTTTTTCTTATGTTGTCGTCATGTAAAACATAACCTTTATCTCAAAATGTAGACAATTTTGTATACATATAAAATTAAGAGATTTCGTCAATATATTGTAACAGATTCTAGTAATTATTAAATACTCTTTATGTTAATTGAATATAAATCAATGGATTCTTGACAAACTGAGATAGATGGTGAAGTATGCAATGTGTAAGGTGGTTTGCAAATTGGGTTGCATAAATGAGACACCTAACGTTTAATCATTGAATAGGCGAATATTGCAAATTAGTACTCCGTTCGGCACGCATATGAGACGTTGAGTAATTAGTGGAACTTGGAGGACTTGTTGATGAGGATAGGGATGAAGAGGATGAGTAGGAGGAGGTCGTTCGGTTTAATCCTGCCGCAGTCGATGAGCGCATTTGTGGGGACGTTGAGAAATGGCGCGGTAAATGCGAAAATGATATGTAGATGGTCTTTATGCCCGGCGCGGGATTAATTTGCGAGCAGCTACTGTTTCTATATGTATGTGTATATGTATGTGCAAGAGAGAGATAGAGAGTGAGAGATGAAACCGGGCGAGATGAATGTGCGGATTATGTAAATTCGTTTTCTAATTTGCGAAGTGAATTTGCGGCATGGGAATAATGCGAGTGAACGAGAGAGAGAGAGAGAGATAAAGCATCTCGCTTCTCGCCTACTCTTTATATATGCAGAGTGTAAATATTTCATGGCTTCTACGATGATGATGATGATGGCGGTGGTTGCGGCGTAGGTGTGTATCGTAGGTAAATTCCTCGTCTCGTGCTCATAAAAACAATACGGATCAGGTGCGAACGTGCTCGTAAAGGCCATTAAACCTCCCCCTAAAGCGCCATCTATGTTCCATTTTCTCTCATCCCCTTTCGCCGACCAGAAGATAAACCGCCTTTTATCTTTATTACCGGTCGAAGCTCCTTTATGTTGTTCACGACTAGACACGTTCTGCACGCAAAAGAAGACAAAAAAAAAGGAACCATGATTGATTCGGAAGTTGATTTTCAGTTGGCAGCGAGCGATATATAACCAAGTAACAAGAGTGGTTAGTTAACTATTTAAGCTACTGCTGCTGCAACCAAATGATCCTACATTCCCGCACATCACCGACGTCAATTATGCAACCAATTATTCTCTTCACATTTTAGTGATTTGAATAGTTAACACTTGTGTTTTCACAATGTAGTGATTTTCTCTAAGATACTACGTTCTTTTGTTTTCAGTTGTTAAGCAAAAGTACGACATCCAAGTGCACGACGAATACGTAATAGGTGGTAATACGGCCGTGCTGAAGTGCAAGATACCCAGCTACGTCAACGACTACGTGATGGTCACCTCCTGGGTGCAGGACTCTGCGATCAACATCTACCCGAACACGGACATTGGTGGTAAATACGTGGTGCTTGCAAACGGTGACCTCTACATAAGCAACGCAGGACCAGGAGACGGCTACAAGAACTACGCCTGTCGCACCGTGCACAGACTCACAGGTAAGTCAAAAAAAAACAAATAAAAGAGACAACTTGATACAAATTAAATAAAAAAAACATTTGAAGATTCACAGTTTCTGTACAATTTTCACCAGAGTGCGCGCGTTTGCAATCCCTGTGCTTTTGGCTTCCCCCAGGATCGTGCGGTTTAATTGTTCCGCAAACAATTCTGGAACTCGCTTAGCGCCCGCAGCAAATTTGCCGTCCCCAGAGACTAAAGTAGACAGAAAGATGAAGAGTGTTAGAGAGAGAGGTATATTCTGAAATCCATATTGTTCCGGTTTAAAACTTTTCGCTCCCTAATCGCCGATTAAACCGCTTATTAATTGCCAGATGAGTATCACGGAGTGCAAATAAACCCTTTTGTAGATTTTGGGGGAAATCTCAAGTTTGCCACGTAGACGGATAATGTTTTGCAATATATGCAACCCTACAATCGTAGTTGAGTTTACTTAATTCAGTTCTAATTATTATACTTTTTTCATACAAGATTATGTACCTTTGGTTGCATATCAAGAATTGTTGGCGCCATCATATATTGAAGTTGTTTTGCAAATGTTAGCAGTAGTTGATTATAATAATAATGGACTGTTACATTTTGCGAAGGCAATAATATTTTATGTGCGAGGTAGATTTACCTGGGAGAGTAGTTGAGTTTGGCAGAGATGGAGGATCGAGGACGAAGTGGCAATTTATTTATCGCGAAACTTTATTACTATCTCTCTCTCGTTCTCCATCATACACGTTATCGCTCCATCTTTACGTCTCTCTTTTGATGCTCACAAAACGGTCGTGTGAATTTGCAATTTGAAGATTCATTTCCCTCGAGAACGATTTATGTATGTAAGACAATTGATGGAATTGTTCGTTAGGCGAGGTGCAGATTAGCTCGTATCCGGGAAGGGTCATCGTCACCGAGGCCAAGGACACGGTGCAGCCGAGGATCACGGTGGACAAGTACAATGCTCGTCGCATCGCTCTCGGAGAGGACGTCACGTTGCCGTGCGTTGCCCAAGGTTATCCCATTCCCAGTTACTACTGGAAACGCGAACTGCAGGGCCAGAGTGTACCTGTTGCGCTCGGCGAGAGGCTCACCATCCTCACAGCCGGACTCCTAAAGATCTCCAAGGTACGGCTCCATCTATCCAACGCAACGAGTAACCAAAATTTGACATTGTAGTTGCATACCTTTGGAGTTGTTCCCAACTTATAAAAGTTACATATTACCCTAATTAATTTTGTAATGTTTCTTTGATTATTGTAGGTGCGTTTGGAGGATCGAGGTATATACATGTGCTACGCCAATAATTCTGCAGGAGAGGAAAGTGTTCGGGTAACCTTGGAGATAACAGCTCCTTTATCGGCGCACGTGCAGCCGCAAGTTCAAGTGGTTGACGTTGGTAAGCAGGCGAGTTTCCAATGTATAGTGGGTGGGCATCCCGTGTCGCAGATAAGTTGGTTGCATAACGGGAAACCTATTGCGCCTGACAACAGGGTGGAAGTGATGGTGGAGCCACCTAGGCTGACCATCAGGCAGCTATCCAAAGACGATCGAGGCATGTACCAATGCATGGTGAGCAACAACTGGGATCAAGCCCAAGCCACAGCTGAACTGGACATGGGCGATGCCGGCCCCGAATTGGTCTACTGGTTCTCCGAGCAAACACTTCAACCGGGTCCGACAGTTTCTTTAAAATGCGTCGCTTCTGGAAACCCTCCGCCCCAATTCACTTGGACATTAGATGGTTTTCCAATACCCGATCATCCTAGATTCTTGGTTGGACAGTACGTCACTATACAAGACGATGTTATAAGTCACGTGAACGTAACGAATATCAAAGCTGAGGATGGTGGCGAATACACGTGCACCGCTCACAATTCGGTGGGGAAGATTGCGCACAGCGCCAGAGTTAACGTGTTCGGATTACCATTCATAAGGCAGATGCCGAAGATAACGGGCGTAGCAGGAAGCAGCCTCATTATCAAGTGCCCTGTGGCCGGATATCCGATCGAGACGATCAGCTGGGAGCGAGAAGGACAAATTTTACCAGTCAATCGTAGGCAGAGGGTTTACGCTAATGGAACCCTCGTCGTCGAGCAAACTCAAAGGAAAGAAGATGCCGGAACTTACACTTGTCAGGCGCAGAATCGACAGAGGAATTCCTCCAGGCGCGATGTCGAAGTGCAAGTGATCGGTGAGCGATAGATTTCCCCCGAGGTTCCATCCTTTGTCCTTTGTTTAATTGTTTTTTTTTTTCAGTGCCTCCCAAGATCCTTCCTATTAATCCGATGACGGATCTGCTGAGGGAGGGAATGCGGGCGGCGATAACGTGTCAGATTATGGAGGGCGATCTTCCAATCAACTTCCGGTGGGAGAGGAACGGAAAACCGGTTTCGAACAACGTCGCTTTGGGGACGGTCGTACGACGCATCGATGAGTTCTCTTCTTCGTTGGTCATCGATCAGGTGTCTTCCGCACACACCGGAAATTACACGTGCATCGCGAGCAACGTGGCAGGCGCCGAACGATACGTCGTCCCTTTAACGGTGAACGGTAACAAATCACGATTGCCACGAAACTCTTCGTTTTTCTTTAACATTTGTTTATGGCAGTTCCACCCAGATGGACGGTGGAGCCTTCAGATTCGAACGTGGCGGCAGGACAGGAGGCGACGCTCAACTGTCAAGCCGACGGTTACCCGACACCTGCGATCACTTGGAAAAGGGCTGTTGGTAAATGTGTAATAATAATATTTTGACTGACTTTAACAACTTTTCACATTAAACAGTTTTGTTTTTTTTTTAATTATCCACATATTCCAAATAATGATATGTTGTTATGTGTACTCTAGGAAGTCAACCTGGTGAATACAAGGATTTTATGTTTGAGCCAAACGTGCATCAGTATCAGAACGGTTCGCTCAGTTTCTCTCACGTCTCGAAGGAGAACGAAGGTCAATATCTGTGCGAAGGGAAGAACAACATCGGAACTGGCGTGAGCAAAGTGATCTTCCTCAAAGTGAATGGTAAGTGGTAAATGGTAAGGACGACGAAGGATCGCGATCGGTACTAATTTTGAGCGGCGATGATTTTAAGCGCCCGCTCATTTCCCGCAAAAATCGAAGCAGATTCAGGTGGTGAAGGGAGAGCAGGCGCATCTCCAGTGCTCAGCAATCGGCGACACTCCGATGGAGATCATGTGGAAGATGGGTGGACAGCAGATTGCCAACGAGATCGATCAGAGGTACAGCATCAGGGAGCAAACGTTGGCCGAAGGAATGGTCTCGGAATTGGGCATCGAAAGAACCATAAGACAGGACACCGGGGTCTTCACTTGCTCAGCTTCGAACGCTTACGGCCAAGATAAAATGAGCATTCAACTGATCGTGCAGGAGATCCCCGAGTTCCCGAAGAACGTGCGCGTCACCGAACAATTGAGTAGATCCATAGGGATTTCTTGGACGCAACCGCACGCCGGCAACAGTCCAATCAGTACGTACATTGTGCAGTTCAAGCAGGGATCTGAATCTTGGCCGGCTCAACCTTCGAAGGTCTCCGTTCCCGGCTCGCAGACATCGACGACGGTCGAGAATTTGAAACCTTCGCAGATTTATCACTTGAGGATTTTGGCTGAAAATCGACTAGGATTGAGCGAGCCGAGTCAGGTGGTGCAGGTGAGCACTCTGGAGGAGGTCCCGAGTGGCACGCCGTTGGATGTTAGGGCGGAAGCGAAGAGCTCTTCGGAATTGATGGTAACCTGGGAACCGCCACCTAGAGATAGCTGGAACGGGAATCTCCTTGGTTACCACGTCGGTTACCAAGTGATATCCAAGGACACGCAGAATTCCAACAAGTACACGTTCAAAAGCGTCGAAGTGCGACCTCATTTCGGAGGTGAGGCAATCCTGCAGAGTCTTCAGAAGTTTGCAACTTACAGCATCATTGTTCAGGTAAGAATTCAAAGTTAACATTATCATTCATTTAAGCTAAGATTATTATTTTGTAGGCTTACAACAGTAGAGGATCCGGACCTGTCAGCGAATCTGTGACTTCACGAACTTTAGAGGATTCTCCTTCGTTACCACCGGATAATCTGCAATGTTCCGTGCTCAGCGCTCAAAGCCTCCTAATTTCCTGGGAACCTCCATTGGCGGAAGGACGAAACGGCGTTATTCAAGGCTACAAGATCACTTACCATTCTGTGGGTGAATGGTTCGATAATGATGATCAGCAAACGAAAGTCATCACGCAACTGCGAACAACCATTTCCGGTTTGAGGAAGTACACTAACTACTCGATAACTGCTCTGGCATACACCGCAACGGGTGATGGAGTTCGATCTGAACCTGTCTACTGTCACACCGAAGAGGACGGTAAAGATAACAACACATCTGCAATTGCATTTGATTATTCTTTCGTGTTGACACACAGTTCCATCAGCGCCAGAGGAGATCAAGGCCGTTCTAAGCGGCTCCAATCGTATACTAGTTTCGTGGCTTCCGCCCAAGTTCAGCAACGGCCCTTTAACCGGATACACTTTCTACATGAGCACCCTGGTGGATGGGAAGGAAGAGGGCACCAACAAACGGGTGCTCAGTCCTGCGACGGAGATGCACGAGACAGTGAGGCTGCAGGACACGGCCACCTGCCAATTCTGGGTCACCGCCTCGACAAGGGTATGTGAATGCTCCTTTTATTTACTTTTTTCAATTTTTTAGTGTATATTTATTTTCAAATTTAAGAGAAATGTCCTTGAAGCGAGCAGCACCATTATTTCTCTTTTCTGTATAATTTCAATTAGCAATTCAGCAAGTAGTGCATGTATCTGAAATTGTGATCGCTCGGTAAATTTATTTTCCGTTCTACGCTTTCTCACTCAACTCAACTCAACAACTACCCCCTTCGAGCACTCGCACTCATATACGTACACACCACCGAAACTGCAGCGATAAATATATTCAAACGAAACTTTCCGGGCGCTTCATTAAAATTCATACAAACTATTCCAATTACAGTTTGAAATAGCGGCTGCTGCAGCCGCCTCCTCCCTCCATCGCATTACTCATTTGCCTGCGGAATGTGATCTACTGGGAGAACACAAATTTTATAATATAATATGATATGAATTAAAAAAAAAAAAAGTTGGTTCATTCAATGAATACGGAATTAACGAGCGGAAGTTTTTCAGGTGGGTGAAGGGGAAAGCACTAGAGTCGTGACGGTGTCTCTGTCGAAGACTGTACCAGCGAGGATCGCTTCCTTCGGAAGAGATGTTATCAGCGCTTGGAAGCAGGACATAACGTTACCTTGCAAGAGGGTTGGAAGTCCACTTCCGACGCCCGTTTGGAGATGGAACGATCAGGCTTTGGAGGTTGGTGGTCGCAGGATCATCACTTCCAATGCTACGCTTATTATCAAGGATGTGCAGAGCGTCGATCAGGCCAATTATTCCTGCAGCGTTGAGAATCAGTATGGAAGGGATACAGTTATTTACAATTTGAGGGTGCTGGTGCCTCCGGAACCACCGGTTCTTGCAGTCATCGATTCCTTTGCGGATAGTCTGAATCTCAGGTGGAGCGATCAAAAGAACGGAGGTTCTCCTATTCTCGGGTACGTTATTAACTACAAGAGGGATCACGGCGATTGGGAAGAGCTGCAAATCTCCGCACGCACCGACGAGCACATGTTGAGGAACCTCTGGTGCGGTACAATGTATCTGCTATACATCACGGCCTACAACAGAATCGGCACAGGATTACCATGCGACATAGTCACAGCACACACAAAAGGAACAGGTACTTCACACATTTTATCTATAGTTTTTCATACTACCAACCACACAAATTATTTTTCAATTTGGCAACCAGATATACTTAAATGTCGTCTAACACATAATAATTTACATCATAATATTTATAATGCTGCAACCACATATGCATTTAGTTTTTTTTTTGTGGAAATATTAATTATATTGCCAACTTAAGATTAAAAAATCTATTGGAATATTATATTTTATCTATATATATATTTTGTTTTGGTTATTGTTAAGTTCCGGTGAAACCGAAGCAATCGCAGATGCTGACGATGAACGCGACCGTGGTGACCGTATGGCTGGACTCGTGGGGTGACGGCGGTTGCGGTATCCTATACTTCGCCATCGAGTACAGAAGTCTGCGGCACATGTCGTGGATCATGGCCTCGAATCACGTGAAACCGACGGAGAGGATATACAGCATCACCGAGCTGTGGCCTGCTACCGAGTATCAGCTCAAGGTGACCGCGCACAATAACGCCGGTGATTCCCCTGCCATCTACAATTTCACAACCTTAACTTTACTTGGAGGTATTGTATCTGTCAGCTGTTGTTGTTTTTTTTTATTTGATTTGTGTCGTTTTGTATTTGCAGTTGCTCCAGAACTGGCGCCACCTGTCTCGCATTCCGGTGATCATCCTCTAGCGAACGCGCGCGTTTGGGTGCCTATCATCCTCTCGATTTTGGTGCTCGTCGCTCTTGTGGCAACACTGTTTTGGCGTAGAAGTAAGTTAATTTAAAGCAGAGTTTTCCAAACCGTGAGGCGCGTCTCTCTGGGGAGGCGTGGACTAGTCTAATAATAATAGATAGAATGAATCCAATATATGCATATGAAAGCTGAATGTTTGGGGAATCCAGCAAGTATTGATATATTACTGTGATTTTATCCGTTTGGCTGTAATTCGCGTTCAAAGTTGAGAAAACAATCGAAAAAGCAGTGTTTTTACATTTCATTGATTTTGTCGAAAACTGTAATAGATAGAATGAATCCAAAAGATGCATATGAAAGCTGAATGTTTGGGGAATCTAGGAAGTATTGATATATTACTGTGGTTTTATCCGTTTGGCTGTAATTCGCGTTCAAAGTTGAGAAAACACTCGAAAAAGCAGTG
>NW_017097120.1:0-11950 GCF_001412225.1 Nicrophorus vespilloides
GAGAAATCACGGTTTTCGCGTCTTTTTTGCAGTGTTTTCAGTTTTTCGTTAATAACTCGACAACCCTTGAAGCTAATTACATCATCGACCACTCGTATGAAAGCTGAATGTTTCGCCTTTCCAACGATCTTATTAGTATCTTCGTGTTGCCTGCTATGGAGTGTAGAAACTGAAAAAAAAACAGAGAAATGACGTTTTATGTTTTAGTGTTTAGAGTTTTTGAAGAAAAGTTTTCAAGTAGGAAAATCAAGATGATAGATTGTGCCTTAGTGACTCACATTGAATGTAGTTTGTGACCTGTTACATATTCCCAGTACCGAAAATATAAATGTACGTATGAATGAACGAAAAAACGAACGAATGAATGAATGAAAGAAAAGTAAAGTATAGGTAGTTTAGGCCGCAGTCTGTCATAACCGTACGACTATTGGGACATTCGTGTATAATATGCGAGTTGTTGAGAAATGGATTTTTGTGAAAGAATGAAAGATCATTGAGATGTTGTTGGTTAAAGAATGAAGAAAATAATAATAAATCAGCGACAGGTAGGTCAGGTAGATAGAGGGTAGAGGTAGTAATCGGCATTTAATAAGAACACGCACTTCGTGGAATTGTTACTATTACATTATGCTCACAACTGAATACAGAATACAACGACACTCGAAAACCATTCAAGTAAAATGCAGTGCGCAAACAAAGCGATTGATATTTACGTTGTAATGTGAGGGTCGCTTTCCAAAAACTACCATCATCATTATCTTTGTTGTTAGTTGTAACGATGAAAATGAATATTTAATATTTTCCATTCGACATATACAACATGTATGTATGTAAGTGAGAAGAACAGAAAAGAAACACATCTGCGTTGAAATATAAATTCGAGATGGTTTTCTAATGGGAAACGGGTGGCGCCTTAATTGGCGCATTAAAAATGCACTAAAAGTTCTTCCCAAAAAAAGAGATGGAAATGTCTAAAGGAGATAATAGTGGATGCGCGAATTCTGCGAGAGTTGAAACGAGGTTTATGGGTCTTTTTAACGATGATACGCAAAGGAAAACGGAAAGCGACACACGAGGATGAAGTTATGATTATTATTAATGAGTTATGAGTTTGTTCTTCTTTGGGATATGAATAAACGAAGAATAAGTTGGCGGGGTTGGGAGGGGTGGATGCGGGAATAGAGAATAGAGATGGATGATGCAAGATGATGCAGGATGAGAACGAGTGTAAGAGAGAGGATGAGGATGAGGATTGGTGGTGGATGGTGGATGGTGTGTAGTGTTCTCGGTTACACATGTGTAAGCCACTAATATGCCATCACCGAGGGTCATTAAGGCCTCCGGCTAATAGTCTTTACAAGCCGCACGTCAAAATAACGAATTAATCAGCATGCGAGTCTCGTGTTCGCTCTTTAACCGAAAGACATTTACTACACTTTGCTTTATGACAGAAATAGAAGAGAAGAAGATGAAGATGAAGAAGAAGACAACAACAACTCACATAACATCTCACATCTCATCTCTCTGCCCGAGCATTCCTCTTCACTTCTCCTCCTCACATCCTCCTCCTCCAGCATCATCTTCAACTCACTTTAAAACCCGAAACCTCGCTTTAAAGATCCAGCGGCAGCGGCGGCATTCATCACGCGCGACGCGCAATAATAAAACGAAGGAGAAACTCTATTTAAAAATGCCCAAGTCCCTTTTCTCTAAATAGATTTTAGTGAAAGAAACGAATGCTGTCGTATCACCGCCACCCCCGCCACCAACAACAACAAAATTGACAATCGAAACGTCACTGTCACTTATTAATTAAATGTCATAAATCAAACTAAGTAGAAAACTAAATTGATGAACGGCGCCAACTTGACTTTTTAAACAATTTTAATATCGGAGAAAAAGTTTTATTGCCTTGTGAAAAAATCGTCACTGAATTTAGTTATTTCCATACATTTAGATAATTTTCCTTTTCGAGATTTATTTATCTGTTCCCTAAGGAAAATATTGAATTGGAACATTTTTAGGGTCTATTAAAGAATTAATAATATTTTTATTTTTAGTTTCTAATCAGTAAACATGTACGTTATCTGCGTGCAAAATTACCAAGTTTGTGTGTAAATAACTGTAATGGAGCTTTACCGAATTTATGGGATTTTTCAGAGGATTATGTATAGAGGATAGCAATAAAATTAATAAGATTTTTAATTGCTAGACTAAATATATTCGAGTGCGGATAATAAACACAATCATAATAATAATGATAGTGAAATAAATGCGAAGAAATGTGTGGAAAGCAAAGATTGACATTGACAATCGAAAAGTGCGGATGATTAGAAAACTAAATTGACAATCAAAAAGTCAATGTCAAAGTGACATTTAATTGTCAAATGTATAATAACGGTGCCAATTTGAATTTAAATAATATTGTCGATCATTTAGAAAGTTGAGATGTAAATAAATGAGGATGGGGTGGGGAGGGGAGAAATGAGAAGGCAGTGAGGCAGGGAGGCGGATGATGAGAAAACTAATTCGAATGTAATTTAAAATTAACAAAGAAGATGAAATGCTCACGATGCTACATGTTCTGTTGTTGGCGGCGGGGGATGTTGGGGTGTTGGTGTTGGTAGGTGTTGTAGGAGAAGAGGAGATGAGAATGCATTCAAGCGTACTGAACGGAGACAAAAGGGGTGCAGAGGATGAAGGGGGCGGCGTTGTTGGAGGCGGCGGCGGCATCATCGCAGTGTGCCGGTGCGGACGGTAGGAAATTACAGCTCGACTATCTTCCATTTTACGCCCGAAAATTTCTTATTCCAATTTCCCGTTCGCGTCTGTCAGTTGTTATGAGTCATTTTCTGATAAGGACCAACGCCGCCGCCGCCTCCTCCGCCCCACGCGCGCCACAGCCACCTCCATTCCCTTCGACGTCGAACGCCCTCCTATTATGCAATAGAACTATTATGTGGCGCGGCAACCCCTCCGACGTTATCGCCGCACAAAAAGCCGCCGCCGCCACCCCCTCTCACACGCTCACCATCGCCTCCACCATGACACAGAGGGGGAGAATTCGGTGTATTGTCGTCGTCGTCGAAGCCCTTTTGTCTCTATCGCACTTTGTTCACCAAAGGGTGGTCGCACCTCTAGCAGCAGCCGCCGCCACCGCCGCCTCTTCAAATTTCAATTATTAATCTCTCCAGATTCTTCCGGCATTCCACCTTTATACATCATAATATTACCTGGATGCTGCTACTGCTGCTGCTCCGGTCCATCCACTAAAACAACACGAAACGAAATCAATGCAAATCTAATAAAATCATTCAGAATTACCTGAATCCAATCGATTGAATTCTCCCCATCACGCATTATTAATTGTTGCGGTCGTGAGACGCGTGGCGTCATCTCTTGCGCAGCTACCAAATCTGCTAAATTCTAAAAACAAAAAAAAATACATATAATTAAACAATCAATCAATCAACAATTAACACAATATTGCATAAATATACACGAGTTAATAGTAAACGTCATATTAATTATATGAAAGCAATGCATTGCAATTTAAGCAACTTTAGTTGCCTACGTTTCGCACTCATTTCAAATTATGATTTGATCACATTTACATTGAACGTTTGATTAGTTACGAAATGTAAATGTATTTAATACAACGGATCATTTGGATTTCTCTAAATGTACGTGTATGTTCGTAATTTAATTATTACGAGTTGAATAACACAGCGATAAGAAAACTGTTATTTTCAACTGTGTGCGCGTGAATTCTGCAAAAACTAAACAAATAATTCTAATCAACTTCCCTCTGTTTACACTTATTCTTAACTGCTGTTGATTTTCTTCTTCTCTTACGTGTTCGCTCTTTTCTAGTTTATCTGCAAATAAAAACAAATAAATATACGATAATTATGATAATTTCTATACTTTCCTCTCTTCCTCTCTATCAATATATAAAATCGTTGAAATCTGCAAGCATCTGCAACAAATTAGAAACAATTAAAATTAATAAAATAATTGTCGTTTTTTTTTTATCAGAAACTGACCTTTGCAAAGTTGGTTTTAACAATTTGCTTTGTTTTATGAAGGTAAAAGTGCATAAAAATAAAAATTGTGTTCGGTGTACTTTGTTATAAAATGTGTTTTTATTTAAGGTAAAGAAAATAAAGATAGAATATGTGAAATAGTAAATGAAAATATAATGTTATAACGATTATTATTGTTGTTGTTGTTCTGGCGAATCAAACTTAATCTTTAAGAGGAACTTTTGCTTAGTCGATGGTACTCTGACGCGTACGGACCTGGGGGTGCCCTTCGACGCCTCGAACCCTTCATAAATCGTTCTGCGCATTTCCGGATCGATTTTCAGATGATCCATATTTTGTAGAATAGATCTCAGGAAACGATTCTTCAACGATTGCCAACTCCTCTCGAATTCTCCGCTCTCCTCCATCTCCTTCCACATGATCGTTCCACGCAACTTCGTGCTCCCATCGTTTTTAATAATATATTCCACTAAGCGAACGTCTTCGTCCCTTTCGTAAGGTTTGCGCGTTTTCGGCATCGTCCTCGAGTAAAAACACAATTTTGCACGCGCGCTTCCTCAACAACAATCAAACAATTGATTTGAAAGAATTTTGCTGAGAGGACCGTCAACAGATCGAGACGCATTCGATTCTAATAACAGTAAGAGAATATTGAAATTTGCCAAAGAACGCGCGCGATTTCCTTCTCTTTGTTTACATACTTATCGCAGCAAAGGGCTTGTTTATTTATCGACGTGCCCGTCGCCATCTGTTTGAATTGTCTGACACCCAATGCGTTGTAGATATCTGCCGCGTTTTCGGTTTCGCGGCGGACTGACGACGAAGGCGCGCGCGGACGTCCACACACATCTGTCATTCGAGGTGCTTTCTTCGGTCAGGGTTCAAAGGGGTTTGACGGCAACTACGACGAAAATAAAAAAAAACAGATCCAGACAGGCGTCCGTCAGTCAGGGCAGGTCAGTTCTGAAAATAGGGCCAAACGATTCCCACACCAGAATACAAACATTAAGAACAACAACAACACAAATAGTATTATTATAGTGTGTGCGCGAGTGTGTTCGTGCGAGTTGGCTACTGCTGTTGCTGACAGAGAGAGAGAGAGAGAGAGAGACAGAAGAAACCCACCTGGAGGTCAGCATCATCATCATCTTCGACGAGACACCCATATGTGGCAGGTGTTGAACCACCGCCGAGTGACGCGCTTCGTCGACGTCCTTCTGAGGGTGCCACCCCTCTTCATCATCGATGAGATCCTCAAGGCGGGTGTCAGCTTCGCCGACATTCCCGCCGACAATGACTTTATCAACCAGAAGAGCGCCGGTCACGATGATGTCAACAACATCGTCACGATCACCAACCATTCCAACATCATCTTCTCCTCCTCCTCCTCCTCCTCTTCATCAGCATCTGCTTCATCCCCATCCCAATCCCCTATTGACGACATCACCAACACATATGACAGCACCATGTATAGGTACCTCTTCATGTACATCTTCCAGATTTTGCTGAGCAGTACAGGTAATGTTATTGCGATTCTATCCAATCAAATGTAGCTGAGATGTAGCCAATCATGACTAATCACTAAAACAAAACAACAAATTTCCAAAAGGTTATCGTGTGAAATGTCAAAACAAAGTAAAAAATAATATTCATACATGAACTGTGCAATAATACTGTGTGTCACTGTGATGACACTGGTGTTTTGTTTGTGAATTTTGATGCATATTCATTTCGGGCACATTCATTGTCATTGGCATATGCTTGAATAATTTGGAAAATGTATTAATTGGCAACAGTTGAAATCGATGAAATACCACATTGGAAGAGTGATGACTTATTAATTGATTGATATTTGCGTTGTTTCAGGATGCTTAGCTGCACTCTGTCTGTTTGTGCTGAAGACCAAACACTTGATGCCGGTGTACATTTACCTGATGTCCGTGGGCATCGTCTTCGTGTCGTACTGGACGAACGTGAGCACCATGAAAACGGCGATCGCGACGTTCAACGTGCCGGATGTGGTTGAAGTGCCGAGGATGCTCGAGGACTTCCTCTCGCTCAACTTCAACAAGATCATCGATCCGGATGGACCGTCGTTCCCGATACTGCAGAACTTGCTGCTGCAACTGGGACTCACCTTCGTCTTCATGAAGGTCCATCTGGGACCGCGCTATCGCGTCCTCCAATCGCTGCTACCGCTCTCGTTCCTGGCGCCGTCCGTGCTCGCGATGTTGCCGATGCCCGCATCAGTTCTTCAGCAGGCGCCGATCTTCTCAGCCCTTTTACCGCTTGCGGTCGTCAAATTTGTGGTATGGGCATCCCTGATCACAATATCGCGCATCATCTACTCCGGCCTCATGCACACGAAGACGTACCTCACTCAGTTTGGAATGTCCGCTCTGATTGAGGCGGAATGGTCCAGATTGGGCGTGCCCCAGGTGCTGAGAACCTTTTGGATCCTGCGAGTCTTCGAGCACACCGGTATCTTCTTCATCTCGGATCTGTGGAACGGTGGCGGAGGTGGAGTAATTGGAGGTGGTCTGCAAGCAACAGCAGGAGCAGCAGCGGAAAGCAATCTGACGCCCGCATTTCGTCTGCTCAAGAGCACCTTGGTCACCGGATGCGACACTCTGACCGCCGTCCTCGGCATCACCAGCATCGTCTCTTACCTCTGTCACCACATCGGCAAGTTCTTCCAGTGGATCCTGCTGACGAACGACGATAACGACAAGGGTCTGGGCACCGTCTCGGCCATCCTCTTCTACATACTCGCACTGCAGACCGGCCTCACCAGTCTCGAACCGGAGAAACGATTCGTCCGACTGTGCCGCAACTTTTGCCTCCTCTTCACCGCTCTCCTCCACTTCATCCACAACACCGTGAATCCGCTGCTGATGAGTCTGAGCGCCTCCCACAATCCATCCAAGGAGAAGCACTTCAGGGCGCTCGCAGTCTGCGGCTTCCTCGTGCTCTTCCCCATTCTGCTCCTCTACTACCTGTGGTCTCACCATCCCGTCTCCACGTGGCTGCTCGCCGTCTCCGCCTTCAGTACGGAGGTGATCGTCAAGGTGGCCGTCTCCCTGTGCATATACTCGCTGTTCCTGTTGGACGCGCGCAAGGAGACCTTCTGGGAACGACTCGACGATTACGTCTACTACATCCGGGCGTTCGGTAACACCGTCGAGTTCTGCTTCGGCATCTTCCTCTTCTTCAACGGCGCCTGGATCCTGGCCTTCGAGAGCGGCGGTGCCATCCGCGCCGTCATGATGTGCATTCACGCCTACTTCAACATCTGGTGCGACGCCCGCGCCGGCTGGTCGGTCTTCATGAAGCGACGGTCGGCGGTGAAAAAGATCGACAGCCTCCCCGAGGCGGCCGAACATCAGCTCAAGTCTCTGGACGACGTGTGCGCCATCTGCTACCAGGACATGCAGACCGCGAAGATCACCCGCTGCAAGCACTTCTTCCACGGCGTCTGCCTGCGCAAGTGGCTCTACGTCCAGGACCGTTGCCCTCTCTGTCACGAGATACTGCACGCCGCAAATTCGGGCAACACGACGCCCGCAGCCGACGCACCGCAGCAAGAGGAACAACAGCAGCAGCAACCTCCACCACCGCCGCCGTCGCCGCTGCCACCACCTCAGGAAGAAGGAGGCGTCGTCGTCGTCAATCATAGGTGATAATTTTAAACTTACCGTCGCGCTCCGCTCGATCCTCGACTGCTATCGATATAATTATTATGATTCTCTCCTCAAATACAACTTGAAATTTCTTCTTTTTTCTTTCATTTTCTGAAACAAAAAATAAGAATCAGCCAAAACAAACAAAAAAAACAGACAAAATTTAGTTAATTTTAACAATCGGTGGATGACGAGACGAGGATGAGGGCATTTCATTAATCATATCGGTTGCATCCAATTATCAAATTATTATTATTATTAACTTTTCTCATGTTTGTGATCCTGTTGACGCGCGTAACTACGTTCCTCCGTTCGGTTCGGCGACTCGACCCGACTTCACTCGATTACCACCAACTAATTTAACAATTTTGAATAACGATGATTCGATTATTGAATGAGAGAACTCGTGAATTTACTCACCGGTCGGGATTGAGGGATGAAGGAAATAGGTAGAAGGACATCAGAGCATCAGGTCTTTTTTTTGTTCCATTAACAAACCGACGACGTCATTTTTCGCGAACACGTTACCAACAGACTAAACTCAAATGTCCCTAATGCTGCTGTTATTATTTAAATATTTCTCATCACAATCCAATTTGAATAATTTGTCGTGGAGCGCGAATGAACCGATTTAATGTTATTATTATCTTTTCATTTTTTTTTACTATGCTTTCAGCTCTATGAGCGGTGATTTTTAATTATAATAATTATTATTACATGTATAAGTTTTGTTGGAAATTACTATGATTTTTTTTTTCTTTGGGGTAAAACATATAAAAAAATTTTTTTGAAGAAACAAACAAAAAAAAAATAACTAAAAATAAAGAAATAAATATATATAAATGTAAATGTACGAGAGAGAGAGAGTAAATGAATTTGTAATAAGTGTATTTTTAAATGCGAAGAACGAACGCACGAGAATCCGACCTATATATTATGTAAATAGTTAAGTAACTTTAATGATATAATTTTCCTATTTACTCTTGCGTTTCGAAATCGCGCGCAACCAACTGAAAATATTTTTAGGGGATTTTTTTTTCGTTTTCTCTCAATTTGTTGTTTTATTATTATTATTATTTTGTTTTCGCGTGAAAAGGACCAAAAAGTTGAGAGAGCGAGAGAGAGAGAAGGCAGGAATTTTGTATATTATTATTATCAAAAAAAAATGAATAATTGAAAGAAGACGCGCGCGCGATTCGCATTTGTTTTTTTAAAGTTAAATTAGTGATTGGTGCCATCTTACCGTGACTTAAACTTTATAAAAAGAAAATCACCAATTATGAATCAAACTAAATAATTTTTTTCTTCTTCTTCTGTCTAGTTAATATGTTTTCAATTAACCAAAGAAACGAATTTCGAATATGTTTGCTTCTTTTCTAACATTTGATTGGAAGAGAATATGAAGTATACTTATCAAGAGAGCCATTTTACACCTATCGATTTTTGGCGTATCTATATATATATTTTTGAAATTTTTTTACAAAAACTATCGGAAGAATGAAAGAGAAAATTGGAAAAAGATATGGGGTGAAAAAAGAACGAAATTATAACAATTAGAAACGATTATTTTTAGATTTGCTCAATTCTTGTGAGGTAATTTTCTTTGCACACACACACACACATCTAGATAGATAGATCCGGCGCTTTTCTTTTGTTTGTTTGCCGTTCACAATAACAAATAAATAAATGAATGAACAAACACACTCGACACTCGCACGCATTCCAAATACATACAAAACACTTACATTTAACGTAAACTTTAACTGTAACATAATAACGTGTACCGTGTTTTGGTGCAAACTAAATGTTTATAGTATATATATAAATGTATGAAGAAAACGTAAATTAAGTAAATGAATTAATCAAGTTAATATTTTGTAGTTGGAGGAGAGTAGTGCGTATCTTTCTGATTGCAAATTGTGTGTGTATGTTTGTATGAAAGAGAGAGAGAAATAGAAAGATTGTGCAAGGAGAAAGGAGAAAAAGTTGTGGGACTTTATTTATTGAAAATGTATCGGAATAATAAATTATATTTTGAGTTAAATCTAGTCGGCTCTTTAATTTATCGACAACCTCACCCCCACTCCCCAGAGTTTGTTGTTGCAGTTGTTTGTGACAAGTGAAGAAAGTTGGAAGACTCAATTGAAGACAAGATCTTTGTAGTTCGAGAGGAGGTAATAGTTGGAGACGCGACAGTTCGTCAATGTCCGTACGACGGTCATTCGGTCGGCGCGCTCGAAGTTCGCCTTGACCACCTCGTAATAACGTCCGTCGCTAAAATGTCAGTATGCAATTATATGTATACAGTTGGGATAATGTGGTTGCATAATTGTTCAATTCTCTTACCTGAGGACCAGCGATTTGAGTTTGAGACACTTGACGCGCAGAGTGTCGATGGCTTTCTGACTCTTGTCGGAGAAACGAAGGTTTTCCGGATCCCAGCGCAGCTCGAGGCGCTCCAGGATCGGGCAATTGTTGGCGATCGTCTCCATCAGCTGATCCACCAGGATGTTGACGCCTAGCCGCTCCTGCGTGCCCATCACCAGGATCCTGCGACACGAAAAAAGATGTAATGAATCGAATTGTACATGATAATGACGATGATGTGTGTAATTACTTGGCGTTCTTTAGGATGGGAAGGATGGATTGCCAGAGAGAGTCGGTGATGTGCGACATGCCGGAGAGGCCGAGACCCCACAGCTGACTGCCGTGCTTCGAGAGGAACTTGTAGAGGGCGTCGTCCGTCAGATTGTCGGAGCTGTCCAGGTCCAAGGCGACCAGATTCTTGGCGTTGCCCTGCTCCATCCACGTCTTCAGCACGTGATCGTTGAAGCCGTTCAGTTGGCCGGCGCTCAGGAATCGCAAACCCGGATGACGGGTCAGCATGTCGACGAGGCAATCGGTCGACAGATCCGTCGCGGTGATGTCGAACTCCTGCAGCGAACACTTTTCCCATTCGATCTGCATCAGATGTTCGCTCTGCAGACTCGTCCCATTCATCAGGAGACATTTGAGGCGACGACTTCTCTGGAAGAGCGTCTTCATCGTAGATCCGGTCACCTTCGAGCAGTAATTAACTGCCAGACATTCGAGCTGCAAATGTTATATACAGTTAATTATGATATTATTCATGATTATTGATAATAATTAACCTGGATGCAGTTCGAGCTGAACGCGTCGATGTGGCTGTCGTCGACAAAGTTGATGCCGTACAGATTGATTACTCTCAAATTGGGCGTCGCCGATTTCAGTTTGTGCACGTTGATCACCTCGTAAATCTCTTCCTCCTCCTCCTCGACCTTCTCGTACGTTCCCAAAAGATGCAAGATTTCCAGTCCGTTGATAAAGTTGTAGATCTTGCGCATGAAACCCTCCATGAAGATGACCTCCGACAGGCAGATGCACAGGTAACGCAGCTTCGTGGGGAACGCCTGCAGCTCGCTGAAATCGTGCAGCTGCATAGCTGTGGAGAAGTCCAAGAGCATGTGCGTCAGATTGGGGCATTTGTTGGCGAGTTCGTGGAGAACGGTGTGCGTGATCAGCTCGATCGGTAATTCGATGTACCGCAAACTGGGACCGAAACGGATGGAGATGAGGGCCAGAAGGGATTCGAGACTGCCCACGTGCAGTCCGGAGATTTCCGGCCGCAGCGAGACGTTCTTCCACAAGCGAGTGTCGTACGCGATCAAACGCCACTTCTTGCAGATGGTCGCCAATCGGCAGATCTCGCGGTGCGACAGGTAGCAGAAGATGTTCAGCAGAACTTTATCGGGAAGCTTCTCGATGGTCTGGAAAACAACAAGAAATTAATAAAAAAAAAAAAACGTTCAGAGATTATTAAGAATTGCGGGAGGTAAATGAGTGTAGTTTACAGTTCCGGCGAAGGGAGATCGGGCCGCCGTTCCATCCGTCAAATACATCTGGTTGGCCTCGAGGGCCATCTGACCCCAAATATCCGCCTCCATCGTAACGCCAATACGAAACAAAAATCACCAATTGAATCAATGCAAATATCGATCGATATATGTCTTCACTTTAGTTATGATTTCGGTCCGGAACCTCGCGGTACCGCAGTAAAAATAAAAGCGAAACGCGCAGCCTGCTCTCAGTCGGCGGAAATAGAACGCCGCCGCTCGAAATAACCCAAAAATAACGCATCCAACGACGAGCACACCACGGAGACGATTCCCTCCTCCTCCTCCTCTTCCTCCACCAACACCCGCC
>NW_017097120.1:11973-25844 GCF_001412225.1 Nicrophorus vespilloides
CTCGCTTTGTGTCAACTTGTCGTGTACGAGTATTGTTGTGCAGAGATGTTGTTCAAGATACTGATACTGACCAACTTTTTATTCTTGCAATTCCCACCCGAATCGTCCCTGCCCATCGCCGTGGTAATATCCAGATGCCCCCAGGAGTTCATATCCCCTTGTTATTAATTAAGAACAAAACTTAAAAAAAAATATAATTCAATTCTTATTAGTATAGTTCGAATGCAAGTATGCAAATTACAATGAAGCGACGACGAGTTAATTAAAGGCTGCGTCGCGACGCTCTCGTCTAAGTACCCGGGACGCACACACACACACACACAACGAGAAAAAAAACAATTGCCAATTGTAATTAACGAATCAAGTCGTCATTCTGTTTTTCTTAACTACTTGCCAAGTAGGAAGTAGTCGCAACAGTGTATCAATGATACAATGTAAGCAAAATTTAAATTACATTAATATAATCTGTTACAAATTCCATTCGTAATCGCGCACGTAAATAATTGTTTTCCGACGATAAAAATTGAATACAAATCATTCGAATTCTTCATAGTTAATCGATCGCAGCAATAAAACAATATAATCTCGATTCGTGCGCGTCGTCGTGTTTTCCGATTATAGAATTTAATAATAATTATTTAATTTTTTTCCGCGATAACTTTCCGCTTATTATTATTAATAATAATATTTTATACTCATTCTTATCAAAATTGTATTAGAATGTATAAGAGGAGGTGCGATCATCTAATGATCTGATTAGATCGCGTTCTAATCGAGTCATCATCGTTTTCAAAGAAACAATGAAACGACAATTACAAAATAAAAATGGCGACCTACTAATACTACTCGTTCATCGCCATATTGTTGTTGTTGTTTGTTGTTTGCAATTATTATATTGTATTTGCAACTTATCGCAGTGATTAAAAATGAATTGTTGTTTCCGTTTCTGCTAAAAATCATCAAAAAAAAAATCCTTAATAATTATATGCGTTCCGATGAATCGTGGAATCTTTGTTGCTTTTACGAAAATAAATGTGAAATACGGTTAAAAGGCGCGCAAACACAAAGAGAATCGGAGCTTGATGGGAAAAAAGGCAAAACGAAGAGAGATGATGCGCAGCGGTTTTCGGAGACGAGAACTCTCCACCATTCCACCACCAACAACAACATCAACATAGTAACAAAGAAAAATAAGGGTGATCTCATCATCATTGAAATGACAAAGGAAATTCGGTTGCTATGACGATGATGATATTTTCGAACATAGTTTCCGTTGCCAAGGTGAATGTTATTGTTGTTGTTGTTGCAAGAGCAATTTGCAAAAGACAAATCTAGTTTGCTTGGTGGAATGGCGATAATACGACGGACGATCGGAGGGGTTCAGAGTGCATGTGCTGCGTGCGGTTGCTGAGAGGCGAGGGGAGGACGGCGGAGGAGGACGTGTCGTCGGTTGTGGGGGGGCAATGAAAAGGCTGAAGGCGGACCGAGCGATTTCAGTTTTCGAACAACAGCTGAGCGGAGACGATGAGTGTGTGAAAGGCGCAAACGGCCACTACCGAATAGACGAACAGACAGTTTTATATAGTTCGCCAGTGGAGCGAACGAGACAACAACAACAGGAACCCTTCGGACAGGCTCTCTTTATCCTGACAACCGGCTCAATCTCAGCGTTAGATTAGTCAGCGTCAGCGATAACAACAAAGAAGGAGACGGCGGCAGCGACCAGGGCCGTTGACTTTGCAGTTTGGAATTGTTATACAATCGTTTAACTTCTTCTTAATCTACGATAAATAGCGTGTTCATTGTTACTACAATCGTTCTGTGAATGAAACAGATGCTTGCGTCCGGTCAACAGTGATGTCAGTGTCCGCAAATATTTACCACGATTGTCAGAGCGGCGGCGGCGGTGGAGGTGCTGGAATCTTGGTTCATCAACAACAGCAACAGCAACCATCGGTGGATCATCACCTCTTCCTATCGAACGACTCCGATTCGTCCTTTCTGATCGGCGGCAGCGACAGCATCATCATGATGCAGGAACTCCTTCCCGCCGTCCTCCTCAGCGCCGAATGCATGCCCTGGCTTTGGGCGGCGATCGGCTCCTGCCTCGTCGGCCTCAGCGGGATCCTTCCCCTTCTCGTCATCCCCATCGACCAAACGGACAACCTGAAACAAGGCGGTAAGTCAGATATCAGAAAACAAACTTTCCATGACAACAGTTACCATAGCAATTAATGAAAACGTCGTTGCAACGCGAGATCCAAGCAATCGTCTTGTTTGTTTACACGCATTGAGAAAACAAACAAACAAACAAACAAAAGCAAATTGCCGATTCCGATTGGTCCAACCCGATGCTGAACGTCAAAAGTGACAGTAGTTAATGCGCGCACGTGTGTTTTCGAATACGCATTCAAAAATGCAGAACGAATTCCTTTGTTCCGACACGCATCTGCTCTCGTGTGCAAAAATGCACAAAACAAAGTCTATTCGTGGAAGTGCTGATAACTGCGGGTCGCGCAAATACCGATGTTGTTGATGATGATGTAAAAAAAAAAGCTGGAATCATTTCCTCGTTGCAGCGCGACCGATAAGCAAAAGCGAACGAAATCATTACTCACCAACAAACACATGAATGTGGAGAAGACTCTGCTTTCCTCTGATTGCGATTAAACACAAAAATATTTACATTTCCTATTATTCGTGTCTCGTCGTAGACTGTGCACGCGCGCCTCAAGAAAAACAAAAACAACAAACGACGCATTTGACGTTTGAACAAAGAGAATAACAAAGATGGCGGTGTGTAGTAACCAATGGAAACGTTAGATTTTGGGAAGGTGGGGGTAAATTCAAATTAACGAAACACACTCAAATTGAATAAAAATGTATTAGAAGAGACGTTTCAGGTTTGGAACATTCCTGTTTTCGGATCTGATTGTTATAATACTTTTCTACCTGGACGACAATGACATAACGAACAAAAGGCAAAACCTTCGATACAAGCAACATGTTTGTTTTGTTTCGCGAGGTTGTAGGTCAAGGTTGGCCAGGAGTTGTTTGTAGGGCCCGACGGACGGACGGACGGATGGATGCAGACGAGCGGAACGGCGCTTTCGTTTTCTGTACAGTAGAGAAAACTCTCTCGACGTCTTACGTAATTATTGAGAATAATAATAATATGAACGGAATCTGCTGCACACACAGAGAGAAACAAAGAAAAAAACAATGCAATGAAAGTTGATTTCTACTCGAATTTAACGTAACGAAATTTTAGATCGATTGCTAAGCAACAAAAACAAAAAGCAAATAATTTAAAATTGCATTGTAATGCTATATTACCATGACTACGGTTTCGCAATTACTTTTTTTTGTATGGAATTACTAAGCGGGGTTAAGCGGGACGCGCAGACATCTCAACACCAATTGATAACGCGAATGAGGACATGTGATATTGGCGAAGAATCGCCTTCAGCAATAGAAACTCGCTGCAATTCGAGCGATAAGGATGCATCGATGCTGTCCGTGGAGCAATAACAACAACATAAACAACAACAACAACTATATAAATCTCGAACATAGATAGATGTTGACTACTTTAGAACATCAGTCAGTCGAATATAAATAATTGGATCGAACGCGATCGAAAGAACTGAAATGATGCAATTACAGTGTTTTTCGATTAATTGCGACTCTGCAAACGGGACGAACGCCAGCAATTGTAGACAGTTGACGACGTTGCTATGCGACCTTGGATAGTGAGCGAACGATGTAAACAAAAATACGCGAAAAACAAATGAACTGTGCGAAGTTCTCGCCTTCTTGATGATGATCATGATGATGGTACGAATTTAAACCGACCGAAATGACTTTGTATAGATATTATTATTATTAAATAGACGACGACGAGTTCATATATGAAAGTATCATTTCGAGTACCATCATCATCCAACAATTTATTGTCCATTGTTTGGGAATAGAGCGTAATCTCGAGTGGGCGATTCGAAACGAAACGAAATAGCGACGATAACGTACCTAAGAGACAGAGTGAGAGACTTCTAATCGCGAATACGTGAGGCGGCGATTTCAATATAAAAAAAAAACTACATCCTAATTGATTTTGGGAGGTGGAGGAGGACAATATGATCAGGAAAAAGTAGAGAAAACAAATCTCTCGATCGATTACTATTATTACTAATTATGAAACTATCTGCGCTGCATGTGGCAACTATGCTGTTGCTGCTGTCGCCATTGATCGACGGTTGCCCAGGCGATGGACGCGTTTCGGCGAAATGCACTTTATAATTGTTTCCTAGCAACGCGCAAACATATAGACGAGGAGGACCTTTGATCTCGATAATTACTGAAACGTTCCCCACACACACACACATATCAATGGTTACGGAAATAAATGTGTTCGCGCTTTAAATCAAATACAACAAATACAGTTTTCTAATTGCAATTATGATGATTAATCCAAGTTTCGCAATAGAGCCTAATAGTTTTCGAGAAGTCAATGATGATAAATGCTGGATGATTCACGCAGCTGCTTTACACTTTGTCTTTAAATAACTCATTTGCAAGTGTACAGAGAGAGAAATATTCGAAGGTCACCGAATTCGGATAATACTTAATGCATTCGCATCTAGAACAAACGAACGAATTAACAGCATAAACAGATATTGCGTAATCGAATTTAAACAACTATCATCTAGTCGCCTTCTCTCTTTCCTACTCATTCTCATCATCGTCCGGAGCAACCATATCTATGTTTTGTTTTTCGTTGTTTAACATTTGCTTGCTTGACGACTTTTTCTGCAGATAGCGCCAACCGACTGAAGACTTTACTCAGCTTCGCCGTGGGCGGACTCCTCGGGGACGTGTTTCTGCATTCCCTGCCCGAGATCTGGACCAACGAAGCGGCGAGAAACGGTAAGAAAACGGAAATTTGGGTCAGACGATAAATGCTCTCTCTCTCTCTCTCCTTTGCACATCTAATCTAATCTGAAAAAAATATATATAAAAAAATGAAAATCCACCTTCAATAAAGCAATAAAATGCGAGCTTACAAAAGAATGCAAGGATCATAATAATATTATATGCGGAGGACAACGAACGAATTGAATCGAGGAGAGATCGTTATCCGCTGCTATAAATACGTTTATCGCACGTTCGCTGTTATCCGGCTCAGCTTGCTTGGGGGGGAATCAAAACATTACGCAAATTTCAATTTGGGAAAACAAAGAGTGTGATTAACCTTGAAATGATTTATGTATACCTTTTATGCAGGCGGACAACCGTCCATGTACAGCGGTCTGCTGATCCTCTCCGGCTTGCTCATATTTGTAATAGCCGAGAAGGTGTTTTCGGTGATCACGCAAATCTCCGAAGCGGAAGCAAAGGCTGAAGACGATCAGAAGCACCATCATCATCAGCTCAACAACAACACCGAGGGCTACACGAAGAGACAACAGGATGAAGTGGCGGATGATAAGAAGGACGTCGCCAACGGCAAGAAACATGTAACATACAATAACAATGTCAGTGGACAGAAATTGATAATATAATATGTTTGCGCAGATTACGGGTTACCTGAACTTGATAGCCAACATGATCGACAACTTCACGCACGGGCTCTCGCTGGGCGGCGCCTTCCTCGTCTCCTTCCGCTTGGGTTGTCTCACCACCTTCGCCATTCTCGTGCACGAGATACCGCACGAGGTCGGCGATTTCGCCATACTCTTGAAGTCGGGTTTCTCGCGCTGGGAGGCGGCGAAACTGCAACTCATCACCGCCGGCGGAGGTCTGCTCGGATCGATAGCCGCGATCGCATTCAGCGGTGCATCCAACTCTATAGGTACATATGAACCGAGCAATTAACGATCAATCCGATATCGATATTAATATTAACTTACTTTGTGCGTGGTGCAGAGGCTCGGACTTCGTGGATAATGCCATTTACGGCGGGCACTTTCCTGCACATCGCACTCGTCACCGTTCTGCCGGATCTCCTCAAGGAGGACGACCCGAAGGAATCTTTCAAACAGCTGTCCGCCCTCTTGGCGGGCATCGCGATCATGGCGTTCGTCACCAGCGTCTTCGAGTAGACCGGGAAAGAGAAGAGAAGGAAGTGATGATCCACTTGTAAATATTCTTGGAAATTGTGCTCCGTCATTCCTACAAACAAGCAGATTTATATTATATTAGTTTTTTTTTCGTGCCAAATACACTTTAGATTTATATAAATATATAGAGATTTACAATTATTTTTTACTATTACTATTATAATTATATACACACACACTCACACACAAAACAAGTAATAGTTATTGTTTTTTTTTTACATTTTTTTTTCTTTCGTTATATTAGTTTTAATGAACTAATAATCATTATTGTTGTTTCATGTGATATTAATCTGTTTTTTCTTTTTCCCATGATTTTCTGTTACTTTCGTCAACTTGTATTTCGCAATTATATTCGAACAGAGCAGTGGGAGACATGTTATATTATTATGATTACCTACAGTACTTAAAAAGAAAAGTATAAAATTATGTCTGTTCTGTGTATATGTAAGCAAGAGATATACAATACATACAAATATATAGTGTCGAGTGAGTGTGCAACATCATCAATGATGATAATCTACGCTCGTTCCGATAACAAAAAATTTGATCATTTATTATATATATATATATTGTAAAATAAATATATTTTTCCTAAATGTGTTATTATGTATAAATATATATATGTAGTGTGTATAACATGAATGAAATGAAATATATATATATTACTTTAATAAGAATATTGTTTGATTTTCTCAAATTTTGAAAAGTAATGTAGATAACCCAAGTTGCACAACGAAATCAACCAATAGGAATATCGTAAATCTGACATTAAAGGTAGGTAAACAATTTGCGAAAATATACGATATGGAAAATAACGTTTCGCAATGATTATGAAAAGATCATTGAACCGAAACGACCGACCGATATTTTTAAACAAATCTAATTGAATATTATGATTCATTAACAGAATAAACGCTTACTCTTGCATTGAACGATAGATAAATCGAACTATATATAAATGCGATTACGCGAAATAAGAGTGTGTTTTGGGATGTGTTATGGTTAGTGATAAGAAAAACACTGCGATAAATAAATAATATGTAATAAGTCTGTTAACGTTGGCAACCAGTCGACTTTGGTAAAGTGGGCTTTTCCTAATTGACACTTATCCGGGTTGATGCGAGCGGAATGTACGTGAGCAAGAGCAGCTTGAGTCTGGCGACGAGCGCGAGTCCGATTCCTGGAAATCTGGCGCTGCGAGAGTCGCAAGATGACGACGTCCTTTCGGACACGCTCGCCGTCTTCCACGACTCGTACGTCAACGTGATACCGATCACGTCGACGACACGCAGATCTAAATACGTGCCGATCTTCAAGGGCGATCAACAGAAGCAGCAGCAGCATGATGAGAAAGGCACCATCAAGCAGGTTTTTGTTGTCGTTGTCCGATGAGTAATAAACAAAAATGGAAATAATAAAGAAAGGTGTGTGAATAATTACGTTGCAGGTGAGATGGGTCGAATTGGCGGGGAAGTATTACTTTGTCGCTCTGTCCACCAACGGGCTTCACATTTACGACGATGAGGCTTCGAACCTGGTGTACAGGCACGCGTGCAGGGAAACGGGAGACGAGAACAGTAGGATTGATTTCGACGAATTCGCAGTGTCGTGAGATTAATGTTTGCGTTTGCAGGCTACAACATCGGGATATGCACGCTCAAGGGCGACGTGCTCTGCGTGGGCACGCACCTGGGTACGGTGTGGATATTCAAGGTCGTCGGCGACGACGATTTCAAAGTGGTGAATCGGGTGTACGCTCACGACGAGGCCGTCACCCTTCTGGAGGGCTACGGCAACTTCATGGCCTCCTCCTCCGAATTCATCACGTACCTCTGGAGCTTCAACGACAGAGCATTCGACATCATCCGGAAGATCGACGTGCACGGCCTCCACTCGACGCCATCCGCGCTCAGGTTCAAGTTCGGTCTGATCGTGTTGGGTTATGCGAGCGGCGAATTCTGCATTTTCGATCTGAACGACGAGAGCTTCTGCCTGCGAACAGTCGCGCACAAGCTCAAAATTACGGCGCTCGATTTCGCCGCCACCTTCAAGATCGTCACCGTCTCCAACGACTGCTACATCAAGCTCTTCAAGTACGAGCAGCTCGCCCAAAACGTCCGTTAACCCTTGCAGACACGAAACCTTATCGCAAAAACATCATCAAAATACTGCTGCAGGTGACGCCGTTGCAGGCGATATTCAACGAGGATGGACCGCTCTTCGGCGTCGGCTTCCTGAACCATTCCTGCACCGAATTCTGCACCATCACCGGCGACTGCAGCGACGTCAAGATCTACATAGACTGGGAGAGCGACGTCGTGGAAATCATCGAGATCAAAGATTAGATCTTCAGCTTTTTCTTCTTCGGCTTGACGCCCAGCGACGGGATTTTGAATACAGTGCTGCGAAAATAATTAAATTAGATTTCATAAATATTATGCCTATTGTTAACTTACTGGCAGGTGGTGCAAATGGGACTGAACTTGCAGAAAACTGAAAGTAAAAAATAGTTAACATAAATAATAAATGATAATTGAATATTATATAAAACTCACTTGATAAACAAACTGAGCAGACGTAGCCAATATCGATGAGTTCGCGATGACAGAAACATGCCGCCCTATAATCAACCTTAACGGGTGGAGGTAAGACAAGTTTCTGCCTGATCGGTGGCTCCGGCAGGAAGACCCACAGCAGATACTGCAACAATCCTTGCATCTGCGGCACCCTCAGGTACATGCCGCTGGTGATGTCGCAGCCCTGCTGCAGCAGACTCAGGTGCTGATCCAGAGCGCACACGTCGATGACCACATTTTGTTTCTGCGCCGTGAAGAACACGTTCATGTAATTCATGTATTGCGATGCCGAATCGCCGCTCCCTGTCACAACCAGGATTCTGCTATTTAGCTAGTAATATCAAATAAGTTCAACAATCTATTCAAGTTTTAATAGAAGCAACACTCACCTTCAATCCTGGCGCTTTAATCCTATTGATACGGTGTATGTAACAGAGGGCCATTGCGATGGCCCCAGCGAGAAGTGATTCTGTGATCACTGTCGACGTCTCCGAGGTCAGTATCTTGGCCAGATTCTGTTTGATTGTCTTCTCCACCAATGTGAATACCTCATACTGTCCATCGATTTGCCTCACATCCAATTGCTTCCCGGGACCAGGATAGATGAATTCGCTATTATCAATCAAACATATATGTATTACAATATACGTATGTATGCTATTTGGTATTGTTGTTACCTCAATTTCGAATGGCATGCCATGACCGCCAATTTGTTTTGCGCCTTCTGCATCAGGTGGGCATTGGCGAATGCGATCACCGAGTCCACGCACTGAGTGAGAACGTGCGGATTCTCGCGGAGGATCCGCTGCGCCGGGTTCGAGTCCATTATGATCACCAGGAGACTCGTCTCGTCCGTGTTCGTGAAATCCGCGGATTTCTCCGTGCTTCCCTCCAGGTCCATCATCATAACCACGAGCACGAGATTTTTAAGGTTCTCCTATACGCACCGACAACAACAATAACAAACAACGCCATCATTTTTTTTTTATTTCTTTCGCAGCGCTGCCAATAGAAAATCAAAATTGCCAACAGAAATGAAAACCATTTGAACTATTATTATTTTGATGAAATATTTAAATTTGAAACGATTATAAATTCGCAATTAATCTATATTAATGGTATTGAGCAGTATTGAGGAGATCAGTCGAATAGAAATTCTATGCAATGCGAAAATAAATGTTTGCGATTTAAATGAACTACCGAGTCCATATATACTTTACGCATGACGAGTGTGCTATGTGTGCAAGTAAAATTGTAAAGTAAAACAAAATAGAAAGAAATTGCTGTGTGATGCGTTGAGGAGAGAGAACGCTGAACGATGGTAGCTTTGAGGGAGATTTTCAGTGAGTACACTTACACGAAGATTGCAATTGGGGTGGTCTGCATCCTCCTGTATGTTGGTCTGATAAGTGGAAAGGAGAATCGAGAGGAGATGTTGGAAGATGGTGCAGATGAGGTGTTTGTGCCCACCGATGAATGGAAAGTTGTTAAGAAAGGTATGCTGCTACTGTTAGGGTGCATGCAGAATGATGATTGAAAGGTTTGTTGCAGGTCAGAAGATCCCCGCTGGGTTGCATGTCAGGATGAACCTGGAAACAGGGCTGAACGAGGCCAAACTATTGGACGGTGGTAGCAAATCTAAATCGGGTGCAGTTGCTACGACTGTGGCGACGACTTCGCAGGAGAAGAAAAGCAATCACCTTCTGCCAGGTGTTAATTTGGAGAAGGTCAAGTTCAAATCGTATGATCAGATCAAGAAGGAGCTGCGCGATGCCAACGTCGTCCCAAAGACTGATATGGAAGTCTTGAAGGAGCTGGTGGATAGACACGAGAAAAACGGCGCCTCTCTGAAACTGCTCGAGGACTTGGAGTATTTGGGCCACCAGTACGATAACGCTCTGGAGTTCATCCGTTTGGACGGCTTCAGGACGGTTATCCACCATAACCTTAATGGCTCCAATCTCATCGACTACGAGGAGGAGCACGAGGATGAGCTGAAGCGAATGACGCTCGTGCTGCTCGGCTCGCTGGCGCAGAACAACCCCAAGGTGCAGATCCACGCGATGGAGACGAACACGTTGACGATGCTGCAGCGACTCCTCGGCGAGAGGAATCCCGACGTGAGGTCGTCGGCAGTGTACGCTCTGGGCAGCGTGCTCAGGAGGTTCCCGTTCGCGCAACGAAAGTTCGGCGAGAGCGGTGGCTTCGAGAACCTCGTCGATCTGATCGAGTCCGGCAACATCAAGGTGGGCCTGAAAGTGATCACGTTGCTTAGCGACCTCCTCAACGAGATGGAGCAGGTGGAGGAGGAGAAAGAGTTGAACAAGATCGAGCAGTACCGGCAGGTGGAGGTGCGGAATCGACTGCTCGCCTTGAACTACAACAACATACTGACCACGTTCCTGGTGAACGTGGTCAAAGCGGATCCGGCCGACGAGGATGGCATCGAGATATGCACGGTTGCGATCAAGCAGATCGGAGCTACTACTAAAGATCGTCGTCTGAACGCTGAGCTGTAATCAAAATAGGTACGAATGCATTAAAGAATGAAACGACGTGGAGATAGATGTGTGATCATCATTCCTTGTGGCAAACAAAGTCATAATAATACCATTGAAAAGGGATAAATATACAAATATTTACTTTAACCTGAGAATCCTCAATTTGTTGTTGTTGTTGTTTTTTTCATTCAACGTTCCCCCATTCAATTTCAAAATTGAAGCAATAATCTCCATGGCAACGCAAACCATATTAATAATAATAATAATAAAAAACTGATGCATATTTCTGTTGTTATGGAAACCTATTATAAAGTACATTGGGAGGAGCGAGTTAATTTGTTTTGTCGCTGTTCGTTCGGACGATCTCGGGGGCGGATTGAGTGCGATAGGCCACCGAAGCAGCAGCGGCAACCGCCCCCATCGATGGTGGTTGGCAGCACTTGACGCTCGTGTAGTAAGTGTTCTCGGAAACGCTCGAATTCGAGACGGTCATCAGCTCGTACTTGGCGGACCTGGGGCTCAAATGCTGCTGCTGCTGCTGTTGTAGATCATCTTCTTCCTGTACCTGAGCCAACTTTCTCTCTTCTCTTGATGATGTCGTCGTCGACGACGTGGTCAGCTTGCTTTCGGAGCAGTCGCCGCCGCTCTGTGACGGCTTCTTGAAGCACGTCGTTGTCGTCGTCGTCTTCCGGCCGTTGTGTATAAACTGCAACTTGCTGTTCGTCTCTGTCTTCAGCTCGTGCACTCGCATCCTGTCCAACGTTAGATGCAGTCGATCGATTTCCAGCTGCAAACAGAGATTGTCGTGGATGAGGGCGCCGTTCTGTTTTATGATCTGCAGATATTTCTTGCTGCTCGGCGGAATCGGTTTGGCGAATTGCCTCCTCACGATCTCGTTCAGTTCGTTCTGCAACTTCTCGAAATCGGCCTTGCACTCTTTCAGCGTCCTCTCGTGCACCTGCTCGAGACTCGCCAGACGATTCTTCAGGCTCGACTTGCAGCTCTTCATCCTCAGAAACTTTACGCTCAGATTGTAGTTGGCCTCGAGCGTCTGATTCAGCGTGTTCTTCAGATGAGACAACTCTTTCTTGTGATCACCGCAACCGCCTCCTCCACCTCCACCTCCTGCTGCTGCTTCTTGCCTCTTCAACTTCTTGTAACTGTTCATCTCGTTGCAGTACTGCTCCTTCTCCTTGTAGTAGAATCGTCGTTCATCCTCCAGCTGCTGCTTCAGATTAGCGTTCGATCTTCTCTGTCTCTTCAGATCGATCGCCAACTGCTCTTTGTCTCTGGCCAAGGCGGCGATCGCTTTGTCCTTCTTCTCTGTATCGTGCTGCATCGAGTGCACCGTCACCTGAAGCCCGTCGATCTGCCTCTTCAGCAGACTCAGCTCCGACTCAAAGTTGACTTGCTGCAGCGTTCTGTCTCCTCCACCGCTGCTACCCTCCATCGATTCCCGCCGCTTCTTCCGCCGTCCCTTCGACGACGACGACGACAACAACCAGGCGATCTTTCCTATTTAACGAGTTAACTATCTCTGCACACGCTCTCGATCGTCTGCTCAATCCTCATAATACATTCAACACTCTCTCTATATATGCAATTCTTGACACACACGCATGCAAAAATATCTGACGTTCAAATCATAGTAACAACGACGACAACAACAACAATAAACAAAAGATGGCAAGGATCCTTGAAACAAACAAAAAAGAATAACTTTTGGACCAATCACCTTTCATCATTTTTCTTTTATCGTCTCCATCTGCAAGCCACAAATGTCAACAACAAAGAAAGACCCTCTTTCAGTTTCCCAGAAGAGAAATTGTCCTTGGCAACAAGGGTGAATATCAGGTAGAGAAGCAAACGAACGGCGACCTATATGAAAGAAAGAAAGAAAGAAAAACGTTAAATTAATGTTAATTAAACATTGATGTTCCTCCTCTTGGTTTATCCTCTTGTGTTTCTTATTCATGTCTGATTCATGTTTCGATTGAGCGCCGCCCCGCGATCATAATAAGTACTGTAATTTGAACATCGCCTTGGCAACTGATTTGTTTATTAAGTTTGTGGTGGCAGCGCCGCGAGTCGGTTTGCATTTTGATTTCGAGATGGAATTACTGTGTATTTGGATCTAACGACATCATCATCATCATGATAATTATCATAATAATGACGACGTCTTTGTTTTGTAATTTTGAACAACGTTTGATGATGAACGTCGTCGTTGTTGTTGTTGTTTTCTTTTCGTGGAATGCAATTCGTTTGAAACGAGCGGCAACGCGCATTCGAAAAGAATGATGACGATTGGTGGAGATGCGAAGTGGTGGGGATGAAACCGTTGCACGTGATGGGTGGACGAGAGGCGGCAACGTAGCAGAAGCGCGCATCGCATCCACTCCGCCATTTGCACTCACATCATTCTTTCAAGTGTCGTCGTCCGTTCGCAAACGCCGGCTCTAGTCACGTGCTGCAGCAAATCACATTCTACAAACATCCACCAGAAATAATGGCAGACGAATACTTTTTCGGTAAGTACTGAACGAAAGCGAGAGCCGCCGTCGATCCTCACCTTTATTTCCAACGGGGCACCCCTATCTGCAGAGATCGGCGGCGGGGGCCCCCCAACATCACAACATCACTACCCACCGCACACACATACACATAAAAAAAAA
>NW_017097120.1:25868-36566 GCF_001412225.1 Nicrophorus vespilloides
TACCGGCGTTTTGCGCGCCATTTTAAGCCCCCCCTCGGTGTTGCAGCAACAATCGCCCGAAATCTTCCCCCCAAAACAAAACAACAATAACAACAACAACAACATGGACGTGAGCTTCTGTTTCTTGTTGTTGTTGTTGTCTGTTTGCCGCGTGCCGTCTCCTCATCGTTCATATTTTTTTTTATTCGTTGCAGCGTTGACTTTGGAGGGCGCCAAAGCCTCAGAGGTGTGGGACCCCGAATCCAAGGGCACCGAAGAGTACCAGGGTGGACACAAACTGATAATTAAGCAAGCGCTGCTGGGACCGGAGGCCGTCGATGGGGAACTGAACGTGATCCAGGTGGAGGCAATGACATGGAAGGAGTCCATCAAGATTCCGGTTGCGACGTTGAAGGCGGGCGGCGCCAACAGCCAAGTGCTGCTGGATCTGTCCTTCCCTGATCCCCCTGTAACCTTCAGCCTGATCCAGGGCAGCGGCCCCGTCCACATCATCGGTCATCACCTGATCGGTGGACCCGTCGAGGAGTTCGACGAGATGGACGAGCTAGAGGAGGAGATGCTTGACGATGAGGAGGGCGAAGAAGGCGTTGTAAGTATATATATAAATTATACATTGTTATTATTGTTATAACATCAAACACGTATCGCGATAGCAACATTTTACATCTTTAACAACAACAAACACTGTCACTTTTATTACCTGGTTTTGCTCATTTGTAGGCAAACAGAAAAAGGAAATTGTCGGTGGTGGCTGAGGATGATGATGAGGTTAATTGAACAACACACAGGCGGAGGCAGCAAGAATGTGCATTATTTTTCTGCTTGTTTTTTCTAGGAGGAGGATGAGGAGGAAGACGAGGGGCCAAAAAGCAAAAAATCGAAAACGACCAACAACACGAAAGGCAAAGGAGCCGTGACCAAGAATAACAAGGGCAAGAAATAGGGAGCAGAGTTGTCTCTGAGACACACTGAAAAAAAAAATCAATCGAGAAAGCAAGTGTGTGTGTACATGTGTGTGTGTGTGCGACAGAGTGCCTGTGCAAAGAAGAAGAAACCACACTCAACAAACAACAACAACAAAAATCTACAACAGCAACTATATTATTATAACAAAACAAAAACCACAGACTGCATAATAACTATTATTTTATAATATTGATGGAAAAAAAACCACTTTAGTTTAAATCCTCTCGTTCACATTAAGAATGGAGGATTTAGACATTATTATTATTTTTTCTTTCCTGAAGAACTACGTTTTCTTTCTGATTTAATTATTTACGTTCTTTAGTATCTAACTATTATATCTTGTGCTCGCGTTCTACCATCAACTCCCTGACTACCCCCCTCACCAACCAACCCATCCACCCACCAAACGCACTACACTCAAATGTATTTTTTTACGTATCACTGATTTTTTTTTCTTCTATTTTATATTTCCAGTTTAGTTTATTATTCTTATATGTATATATATATATGCATGTAACTCTACACACACACGTACATATATATATATATTTTGATATAAGTTTGAATTTTTGTATGTTTCCGTTTTTTTTGGGGGGTCGGCGGGGGTGTCGGACGGTTGAAAATGTTCTCAACATTATTATTATTATTAATCTTTGTATACAAAACGTACAAAAAGAAAGAAAAGACCGTATGTTTTTCCCCGTTCTTTGCCAAAACCTCCCAATTATATTATTATTTCTTTTTTTTGTCGTAATTGTAAGTGTTTATAATTAATCCCAAGAAAATGAAAAGAAAAAACAAAGAAGTACGTCATTTTATTTTACACGTGTCTTTTATTATTATTTCATCTCCATAAATCTTCTCCATGAATCAAATCAACCATGATTATTATATAACAAACGATAATGAAACAGTTGAACGACTTGGATGGATAAGTAAAAGTGTTGACGAGTGAGTCTCAGGTCAGGGGAGGCTGTGATCGAGTGATTGCAGACGATAAGACACAAGACCGAATGGGGGGAAACGATAATCATTTCAAAACATTTCCGCCTTTTAATCATCTTTATCATTATTATTATTACTGATGATAAATAATAATAAATATATATATAGGTAATATTAAGGTTTCTTTCCTTCTTTTTTTTATAATAAATAATATATGTATAAAACTAACACCGACCGATGAGTTTTATTTTGTAACCCTAGCGACGAATATTTTGAATATTTGGTTACCAAGGTGACGACGACGACTGTTGTTTACGAAACAAAGGAGCAGGGTGGAAATGGTAACGCCCTCGATATAAATAATACTTGTTTTTACTTTCTTTTCAATATAATATGCTTTATTTATCCTTTTGGCGAATAATAATAGTAATATTTCTCTAATATTATCATCATCATTATTTGTTATTATCAATATTGTTACTCTCTCTCTCTGTCTCTATCTCTCACGCTTTCTTTCTCACTTACGTGCACATCGCGCAATTCGTATCATCATTTCTCTCTCTCTCTTTGTCACTTATTATCCCTTAAAAACTAATAAATAATACAAATAAAAAAACAAACGTATTCGATTTCAATCGCTTAGAATCTATGCGTGTCTCTTCATTCATTCTTAGTCACTCGCGCGTTAAAAAGAAGGAGCTAGAAAAGAAAACGAAGAGGAAGAATAAATATATATATGTGTGTGTGTGTTTGAATTTGTCTGTCAGAATGTGTGTATGTCTGTGTGGTGTGTTTTAATCATCATCTTCGTCTTCTCCTCCTCTTCGAATATCGGTGTAATCATCATCATCATCATTGTTGTTGTTTTGTTTAAGGGCACTTTCTATCGATCTGAACTTTTCCAGACTCTTGGTACTCTTGCATCGAGACCCACATCTGTTGGAATGTACCGATGGAGGCGAGAATTGAGCCTCCAACCCAGGCACCGAACCGCCGTTCTACGGTCCCATTGGCTGCTATCATTTTCAGACGCATCGAACCGGGCGTCCGCAACGACAGATCCCTGCTCAGCCTATCGCTGAATCCCTGAACACAATCAATGAATAGAATTAATAAACACATTCGAACACAAATCTAAATATCAACTCACTTGCACCAGAGAATTTCCGCCTGTCAGGACTACCGAACTGTACAGGGCCGGCCTCACATCGACGTCGCACATTCCGGCACTCGTCGAAGCTGCAAATATACATGATTAATATCCATTTCAATGAATATATACTATTAAATACTAACCGATGTAACCGGCACCGAGCATCGCGTGATCAAATAGTCCTTCGGCGAGCCGAAATCGTTCCGATGAGAAATCCTGGTGATAACCGGTGGGAAACTCGTAATGAACGGCGGGAACTGCGCTTGCCACACGCTCCTCGTACGGCGTCTCCGATACCTGCAGCACCGTCTGCTGAAAGTCCTGAATGGTGCGCTTCGACATGTACGCCATCCAACTGTTGGTCGGAGCAAACGAAATCGGTTTCTTCACGTACTTGGCCTTATCCTTATCCCTTACGACCTCCTTGCTCGCGATCATCGAGGCAGGCGTCAGGTCGATACCCTGCGCCTCGAGGAGTTCGCGCGCCCTCAGCACTAGGTAATCACCGCCGAGCGGAGACTTGACGACGGCGTTGGAGATAACGTAGCCGTCCAGGACGGGTACCGCTGAGGTGTGTGTGGCACCGCTGTCGATGACCAGTGCGGTTGATCGACCGTTCGCGAAAGCGGCCAACGCGGCGTTCTTCACTAAAAAGAACGCGGGCACCTTATACTTTTCGAACATGATCTCCATCAGCTTTTCCCTCTTCGGCCGCTGGTTCCACGGAGACTCTGAGAACAGCACCGGATGATACTCGGACTCTGACTGTATGATCTTTGCGTATGAGTAGTCGATGACCTTCTCGAAAAAATCCCAATTCTCAATCATTCCATCTTTCATGTAAGGATGCAACTCCATATTCTGTCTGGGGGTATGCAGGAACGTCGTATCAATGTAATACTTCCAAGCTGCTGCAAATGCAAATACAACAACAATAATTGTAAAGTTCATGTTCATTCATGTTTATCATACCTGCAGAGGTCGGTGGTTGCGAGGCGTTGATGCTGCTACTGCTTCCACCGCTTCCCTCGACTTTCACCTCCGGTTCGAGCTTGGGGCCACCGTCTGGAGCGACGCCGACGATCGCGGGTATTTCCGCTTTCGGCGTGTCCTCCTGTGCATATCCGACCCGCAGCGAGTGGTGTCCCGGGTCGAAAACCAACGCCCCGATCTCGTCGCCCCCGTACAGCATTCCCGACATCCTATCCTCTCTTCCTATACTCGCTCGTCTCTACCACCCTCCTGTACAAGCAACGACAACGTTCTTCAGCACTGTAAACAACAACAACAATGTTACACTACAAGCCGCACTTTTGAGGTTAGGTCAACCGCATCTGGTGACAGTTTCTGAGCGTCGCTAGAACCATCGTTACCAACCGTCGATATATCTAGGGGGGCAAAAGAAGCGAAATAGTATTAAGTAATATCTTACATTGAATATATGTAAATTAATTTAATCCTCTAAATGTAATACGAAAATGATTGCAACAACTTGAACTAACGCAATGATATGTGATGATATGTAGTGAAATATTTTGACGCTTTGTTGTAGTGGCTGCAATTACTTGTCAAAACAAGTGCTAAATAACATAACCAAACATATCCGTATAAAGAAAATAGTATTCTATGTTATAGTTTGGTTTAGCTCAGAAAACACTTGGATCGTTTGTGTATTAGTTATTCATACCGTGCACATTAGATATTTATGCTTTTCTGGAAGTCCATCTCTGCAGGGGAGGAATTGCAGATCAAGAATGTCTTATGCAGGTTCTGGAGATGATCAAAGTGAGGATGGTGAGTTGAGGCAAAGTCCGGTGGACACGAAGGCCAAGGGAGACACCATGGATTTCAGGTGAGAATTCTGAAATTGATAAAAGAGAAGGAGACATTTATTTAACATATGCATTGTATTTTGTCATTGTTAGTCTGTCGGAGGAGGATCCAGATACAATGGATGGTTTGGATATAAAGCCACCTCAAGCGCACGCTGGACAGGCCTCTAGGAAGAGGAGAGAGGGTCATGACAGACATCATAAGAGATCAGAGAGACATGGCAGGGAGGAGAGGCATTCACACAGAAAACATCATAGGTAATTAATTTGCTATTTTTTTTTGTTTGTTTGTAGTGCAGCATTTTTTTAAATATTGTTTGTTGTTGCAGAGATCGTAAGGAGAGGGAGCAGCAACATTATCAAAGGGAGAAGGAGAGATATTACAAGGAGCAACAGCAGCAGCAGGTGGCAGCCTCTTACAAGGACAATAGTTACAGTGAAGTGCAGTATGTGAACGAGAGGGTATACAGGGAAAGAAAGGAGGAGTCGTCGAGAAGACACGCCGAGAGAAAGTACGAGGAGAAGAAGATGAAGGAGGCACGGTACTCGGAGAAGATGCGCAGGGAAAAGTACGAGGAGGACAAAAGGTTGACGGGGGACAGAACGTTGCAGGACCTGAGGGAGAGATTGCTCAACAAGAGGAACAGTGGCAGCAGCAAAGGTGAAGAGGATTACGTGCGAGAGAAGCAGGAGCACAGGGATAAAAAGTACAGCGAAAATCCGGACAGCGTCCTGCAAGGGGAATCGGGGATGTACGTGAAGGAAATCATCAGCATCAGCACAAACGAGGACAGGAAGCACAGACGGAGCGGTGGCGGCGGCGGCGGCGGTGGTGATGATACAAGATACAACAGCAGGATGGACGACGACAAGTTGACGGAAGAGGAGAGGGCCGAACAGGATTTGCGCAGGGAGAAGCTGCTGGAGGCTGAACGCGAGATGGCCAGGCAAAAGGAGCAGAGAGAACGTCGCCATCTGGAGAAGCAAGTGAGGAAACGACGCATCATGGAGGACATGATGAACCACAAGCGGTTGAAAAGTGACGATAATGTCGTAGAGGTATCAGACAACTCGGAAGACGAAGAGGTGGAGGAGGAAGCTGAATCGGATTATGTCGAGGATGAGGAGGATGACGGCGTGGAGGAAGATGGGGAACACCGCGAGAGGAGCGAGGCTGAGTCGAGTGCACGCGAAGGCGACGAGGAAGAGGACGAATCACGATCACCATCCTCGGAACGTTCGCCGGTCTCGGTGCGCTCCGACAATCAAAAATCGACGCACAGCGACGGTTCAGTGAAATCTCGTACGGCAAGTCCGAAGAGTAACGGAATCGGTAATGATTATGTCTTAGAGGATGAGGAGGAGGAGGAAGAGGAAGAGGATGACGAAAGAGCTGCAGCAGAGAAAGTAGCAAAGGTAGATGGATGCGCTGACGACGATGGTGAAGAGGTGCGTAACGCGCAGGAAGAAACCGAGAAAAAGATCGACGAAGATCTGCCACCTTACTTCCCTGCCATCCAGGGTTGCAGATCCGTCGAGGAATTCCAATGCTTAAATAAAATCGAGGAAGGTACTTACGGAGTGGTGTACAGGGCCAGAGACAAAAGGACCGACGACATCGTAGCGTTGAAGCGGCTGAAGATGGAGAAGGAAAAGGAGGGCTTCCCGATAACGTCGCTGCGTGAAATCAACACACTTTTGAAGGGCCAACATCCGAACATCGTGACCGTGCGCGAAATAGTTGTGGGCAGCAACATGGACAAGATATTCATCGTCATGGATTACGTTGAGCACGATCTGAAATCACTGATGGAAACGATGCGCAACAAGAAGCAGACGTTCACCACCTGCGAAGTAAAGTGTCTTCTCTCGCAGCTGCTGAAGGCAGTCTCCCATCTGCACGACAACTGGATTCTGCATCGCGATCTGAAAACCTCTAACCTGCTTCTCTCGCACAAGGGTATCCTGAAGGTGGGCGACTTCGGGTTGGCGCGCGAATACGGTTCACCCTTGAAGGCGTACACGCCCATCGTTGTTACGCTGTGGTATCGTGCACCGGAGCTGCTGCTCTGCACCAAGGAGTACTCGACGCCCATTGACGTGTGGTCGGTGGGCTGCATCTTCGCCGAACTGCTTCTAATGCACGCCCTCTTTCCGGGCAAGAGCGAGGTGGACCAACTGAATCGAATCTTTCGGGACTTGGGTACGCCCAACGAGAAGATCTGGACCGGATTCAACAAGTTGCCCGCGGTGCAGAAGATGAAGTTCGCCGAGTATCCGGTGTCCAATCTGCGGCAGAGATTCGGCATGCTCGGCGAGATCGGTCTATCGCTGCTGATGGGTTTCCTCACCTACGACCCGGAGAAGAGAATCGCAGCCGAGGAGGCCCTCAATCACGCCTACTTCAAGGAGGCGCCTCTTCCCCTGGATCCTGCCATGTTCCCCACGTGGCCTGCGAAGAGCGAGTTGGGTCATAGGAAGGCCATGGCTGCGGCCAGCCCCAAACCTCCATCCGGTGGACGCGAATTCAAGCAACTGGTAAACAATGCAAACAAAACTATTATTACCATTATCAACATAATTAATTCGTTTGTTTATATTAATTAGGGTGGAGACGGTGACGACGACGGCTACGGATTCAGAATCGGCATATCCGCAGTGGACAGCAGAAGGCTCGCGATGGGCGGCGGCTTCAGTCTAAAATTTTAGTGAAATATAATCCCGAGTATAACTCCCTCTCTCTCCCCTTTTCAATATTTGGTGGAACAAAATAAAATTAATAAAGATGAAATATGTTTGTAAATAATATACTGGATCAACTTTTTTTTTAAATTTCCTTTTATCCTGGCTAATGCAATAGATATGATATATTTAAAAAAAAAATAATTTAGAAAATCAGACTTCTAAGTTAAACACTTAGAAGTCTGATTTTGAAATTTCTAAATTAATGAACCCTCTCTAATTCAAATTACTATAGGAAATGCACATCTCAATACAATCTACGCAATTGATTAGCGAACAAATTACGAAACATTCATATTAATTACTCAAAATCTAATTGGATTGTGATCTTCCCGAATGAATTTCGCCAAAAACATCACAATTCAATAGTTTTACTGGAGTTGCACCAGCGATTTTGAATTTTTAAAACCGGAGCGTACGCAGACGCCGAAATTCGAATTGATCACGGAACAAATTGTCGGCAAATGCAGAAAGCAAAGACTCACATGCTTTTAATTAATCCATCCAATGTTAGGTAAATCCTCCACAAATCACAATTGCACTGCACAAATAATCCAATTTTCATTGTTGATTTCACTGCAACAACCAGATGTAAACAATAGTGAAGTGAGGCGAACAACGCACTGAATTTAGCGCCACCTAGCGATAGCGTCTGTGAACTGAAGTTATTCGAATACGAAAAAAATAATACATATTACGTACATAATACATTGGGTTAATAAAACCACGGAATTCGATAATATTATTAAGGAAATTGAGGAATTGCAAGAGCTGATTCAGCTGCGCTTTAGAATGCCTCGAAAATACGTGGATAATTGGAGATTATTGGAATTTTCGGCGTTAAAATAATGAAAAAATCGCGAAACGAACGATCGCAGTTACTTGAGAATGTTATTAGCAAAAGACTCACCGGTTAATTAACTCCAAATTCATTAATAAACATCGGAGAAACAAAGTAAGAGATGCGCACCGGCCGCGACTTGAATACGGATTGAATTTAGCCACGGAACAGTCACGTGATCCATATGGAGCACTGTGATTGGTCACCGGCACAGTCGACTCAAGCCATTGTTTATAGCATTATTATAAAAAAAAACGTCACCTGATCGAAAAGCAGGTCTCTGATTGGCCACACATCGATCACATGATCCAGCTGGTGTGCATCGTCGCCGCCGCCAGTCCGCCATTCCAATTCGAATTGAACGCGTCCTTTCGGTTTTGCTCCGGTGTAAATTCAGTGAATTCTACAGATTTTCATGGAATTTATCAGGTGAGTCCTCAGGTATTATATCTACGCACTGCCTCCTACACACTTTCGCTTACTTTTCATCGATTCGACGCAAAATAATTCGAATTTAAATGTGATCTGTACGTTTCGTTATTCAACGTAATTATACGGTAACTCCTAGAAGCCGCCTTTTCATAATTGAGTCATTTATTAATCGTTTTATCGCGTTTTCACTATTTGCGCATATAAACGCAGATTTCTGTTGGCTTTTTCTTAATACGTATTTGAAACTTTTTTTATGTAGTTCATGATGCTTCCACCGACGGTGATGGAGATGGTGGCGCTGATCGTCGTTGCCAATCGCAGATAATGAACTACGCAGCCAATTGCAGCCAACTTCATTTGCGAAGTGAGTTTTTGTTTTAATTTCTTTTTACAAACATATAATTAATTAGTCTCTTTAATCAATCATTTATTTTAAATTTATTATTTATTTGCAACTTTTCGATTTAAATATACTTCCGTTTTCCTCCCGTTTCATTCAAATTAAATATCTGGATTCGCATCGAATTTCATAGATGTGTTTTTAATAATTATTTATATTGAATATCGTCATTTCTTTTATCGATATGAGCGTAAGCGAAGACATAATGAGACGGATAATTAATCCGTTATTTTGGAAAATGGTATAAGTCCATTTTGAGTAAAAAAAAACGTTAATTTTAATAATTATTATTGCATAATATTGCATAAAAATTAACAGTTTTATAGTGTAAAAAACATCAAGCGAATTGATTTGCCAATATTTTTAAATCTTAAATATTCGATATATGAAAAAAATGGACTTATACCACTTTACAAATTAACGTTTCATTTATTTATTTTTTATATTTAAAATGTATTTTTTTTAGTTCGTGACGCTCATGCGCTGCGATTGGCTGAGCGGTGCATGAGTCGCCGTGCAAGGCGCACGCCAGTCTCGCGCTTGCCGTCAAAGAGTGCGCGTCGTGACGGTGCATTGAAATCAACAATGCAAATTGGATTAATTGTGCAGTGCGATTGTGATTTGTGGAGGATTTACCTAACATTAGATGGATTAATTAAACGCAGGTGAGTCTTTGTTTTTATTCACTTACCGACGATTATGAAATTAATTATTTTATTCAAAATCCATTCAAATTCAAAACCGACGACCGTGCATTTATATTCCTAGTGTTTATAAAAGAGATGCATCTTATTTTCGGTCCCATTAGATTGATTAATTATTAAATTAAATTAATTATTTTATTTCAAATTATTTATTATTCTTTTTATTTTCTTTTAATATTTATTAACGACAAATATACATGATTTATTTCTCAAATAATTGCTACATTATACAATATGATTTTGCATGTTTCTAAATTAAATTTACATATTGCTTTATATGATTTTCTGTTAAATTAATAATCGTTCATGTTTCAGGTTTTAATCATCATTAAGCCAACGTTTTATACTCCGGTTTGCATAGCACTTTCGATGTTTCAAATTTAAACCGGAAGAACTGTTTTATCAGCCAGACGTTTTAATTCTAGCTTCACTCTGCTCATCAACCGGAAGTTAAGTGTTCCGTATTTCGAAATCCCGCGAATTTATTAAATTGAATAAACGACAATGCTTCATACCACTTGGAGTTGTTGCTCGTTTCATCCTAATTAATAATTAAAATCACAAACGGGAGTGTTAATTAATCGCGAGTGAGTGAGTGCCAATGGGTCTGAGGCAGTCCAACATCGCAGCATTCTGTAAGTCTTAATCAATACTTATTTCCAATTGGATTTCCATACTAATTT
>NW_017097120.1:36588-37468 GCF_001412225.1 Nicrophorus vespilloides
GGCCCAACTTGTGAACTTCCAACGATTTTGGACAGAAGTAAATGGATACATAAGTAGTGAGTGATTTTTAAATCACGCGAACATTACCCTCCCTTATAGTAAATTTAATTCAACCTTGGCTTTTCCCAAATTCACTTTCAATTGTCACATTTTTTAGCATGCCCTCCTTCGACTTTTAAATTGAAATTTTTGATGTTACTTTTGTTTCATTTTGAATTGCTTTAAATTATTCCTCTCCCCTCGTATTTTCCGTTTTGCTGAATATCACTTGGATGGTCCAAGTGAGAGAGTGTAGTTTGGGTTGCATACAATAACCTTTTGATTCAAAGTTAATCAAATCAAACAGTATTAGTATTATTTTTAGATTTGTCTAGTTCTATTGTTATTATTGCTATTTCTTATTCACATTTTATACCGCAGCAGTTTTATTGTTCTTCGAGTCTTTGGTTATTGTATGTCGCTCCGCGATTTATAAGCATGAGTAGTTAGTGGCAAATCTAACGTATTTGTCGGCTTTTTATGTATCTGCTTTCAGGGGTGGATCTAACGTATCCACCGTGCCCGAAAATCACTCGAAAGTCGTGCAGAAAGAGAATTTGCTTTCAAATATTTGATATCAATTCAATCTCTTCCTATACGATTTATTTTATTACAAAGGATGTTGCAATTCCCTACCCCCTTCATTGACTTCATCTGAAGGGAATTAATTATTTAGAATTTTGATACTCCTTTAGGATCGTGAGTGGTTGCACACTCTCATGATCAATTCATTCCCTCCGTGTTATTCTAATAATCATAAGAAGCCTTAGATATTGGTATGTCACTTCGGTTCCTTTCCTTCCGTCCGTCCGCCGCGCGTCCCCCCTCAATTGTTGTTATG
>NW_017097120.1:37473-38702 GCF_001412225.1 Nicrophorus vespilloides
ACAGGGTCTCTGCCGGTCCTTTTACCTTTCCATATATCCTCCAGCCGGGTGTCATCTTCAACGTTTTTGGCTTCTATTCGCACGAGCGAATTTTAATATTTCTTAAATCAAATTTTATTTTCCTGTTTCAATTTAGTTATATAGTATCGATCGTCGGTAGAGCTGCTTTGCAAGGCTCGCGATTCTTTTTACAATTCAAATTTGAAACGGTTTTTAGTTTATTATTTCGAGTGATTTTCCATTCGTAATCGGTTGTACTAATCCATGTCTGTGGAGATCTAACGTATTTCCACGTGTTTCTCTTTCAGCAGATAAAGTTCACCTCCGGACTGTTGCGCTCGATTTGTTCCCTTTTTGCTGTGGGGGGTTCAGATCTTGCTGCTGGGTCGGGCACTTCGGAGGTGGACCAAACTATTAAATATACGCAGCAAAAACCATACCTTTTCTTTTCCATACCTTTCTTGAGAGAAGCTAATTTGTTATGGTAAAGTGCAATTTGCTATACATGTTAGATTTTCGTTGCTTCTATCTTACGACTTTGGTCGTTTGCATGTAGCAAAACCATAGATTTAAATCGTGAATTAAATTACACGATTTCGTGAATACATACGTTTTAGTTTTCGGTCGAACCATCTTTTCATTAGGTCTTTACATTATGTTTTCTTCTTTTTCAGCTTTCTTTTATTAATTTATATTTGTTTCTTTTCAAAATGTATTTCTTTTCAGATTTCTTTTTCATCTATTTTAGAAATGTTTTAATGTGTTCTGTTTCAGAAACTTTCGCTTTTCATTGTTATCATAATTTGGTACGATTGTATTCTTGTTATTGTTCTCCGTCCAAAAATTCCTTATTGTATTATCCAGGGTGAGCGGTTGCCTCTCCCGGGTGCTAAGATACTTCTTTTACCAATTTTTTTTATTTTGGTTGATAACCGAAAGAAAAGTTGGTCGAGTATATCAGGTATCACGATAAATGATGCAAGACCGTTACACTACCTTCACGTGGTGCACCTGTTAAATAAACAAAACTCGATTAATTAGTGTAATCCAATAGTTTTGCTTATGAACTAAACATGTAACGGATCGTTTAATTTCCTTTATTTTTACTGCTAAAAAAGAAGAGTAGGAATAATAAGGATATAGATGTTATGTATATATATATTTATTTATTGAATAGTTATAGTTTGATCAAAAAAATAATTGCACATCAAATTTATTGTCCGAAAAAA
>NW_017097120.1:38709-87726 GCF_001412225.1 Nicrophorus vespilloides
TCTTTGCATAAACTAGCAGTTAGTATTAAATTACAATATCTATAATTAGAATCATCGAGTCCTTCGTCCTTCCCATATAATATGTATATTTATTATCAATTACGTCAGTATTATTTAGTTTCACCGTAAAACGAAAAAAGCTAACTAAAAAAGAAACTTTCTTTCTATTGAAAATCGCGTTAATTATTTATTGTCGATTTTTTGTACAAATTTTTAATTAAAATGAAATTTAAAAAACAACAACTATTATAGTTTGTTTTAACAAACGAATAGAAAAAGAAACACATTTATACAAAAGGCACTCTCCAATCAAATCAACGTTCTTTTAATTTGCAAAAAACTCACGCGCAATTCTTCATTTTATTACATTTTATCATCGTCAGCTTCAAACAACAAATTAGCTTTTCATTCAAACATCCTATAATTATTATATGCTGCGTAAGCGACGAACGAACCTGTAAATTAATATAAACTGTGCAGAAATCTGCATCGAAAATTGTTATTTAAATGTATAATAAATAGAGTGCTCAGCTCGAAAAAAGAGACAGACCAGACCCTCTACCCTTGTCGCCACGACCCCTCTTTTGTAAAACATTTTGCGTCGGTTTGCGTTTGGAGGTTCATTAAGAATGGGGTGGGTGAAGAGAAGGAAGGAATGGTCGTCGTCCGCGCATAAAATTAGTCAAAAATAGAATAGATAGAGTGTGCAGATTATTATAAAATATGTAAAAACTTAACGCCTAATTATTGTATAATATATTTGCACATATATATATATATATAAATCGCGTTCAAACATTTCAATAATATCGCTGCAATATTTTGGATATTATTAAGATTTGTTTTATTGTTGTTACTTCTTCACCTAAAATTATTAATTGAATCGTTAAAATATCCGACATCTCTCGTAATAATAATTAATTACATCATATTTATATATAATATACATTTTTATATTTATATATATTATGATAGGATATGTGTGTGTATACAAATATTATTCTGAAAAAAAGAGAGATATGTCACATAAAAATATCATCTCCATCATACAAATTTAATTCATTAATTAATTAATAATCATTAGAAATGTAGTTATTGTCTGCATCGACAGCCTTAATTTTAGTTTATTTCTTTCTTTCTTTCTTATCATTTCACTAAGATATATAATAATTAATATTCATATATATATATAAATTTGAATCTTGTTATTTGAAAAATTATTGTCGTATTTTGTGCACATTGATAAATATTATTATTATAATTATTTGTCTTCAGACCAACCAACCACCACCGACATCCTTCCTCTTCTCACTTAAGCGAAGGTAACTTATTTCCTCTATAAATATAATCTTGTTCTTCTCTTCTTTCTCATTCATAATTTACTAATTTTTATATATTATATTTATATATATATATTATTATTATTGTCGAACCACGTAAAACACATACCCATTTATTTTTATATATGTAATAATTTACTGTGTTTATTGACACGTTTCATCATTATTGTCATCGTCGTCATTATTGTCGCGTTTCGTTCGGGATCGAATTTTGCGAGGATTTCTTCTCATCTCGCAGATCATCGATCAATCAAAAACGTTGAAATATAAAGTAGAGTAGAGCGGGAGTAAGGAAGAGGAGGAAAAGGATGAGGTTCTGTGTAGGGAATGTTGATAGAAAGACCATGCCCATGTTGTGTTCGTTCATCGCGGGAATGAATTCCTTCTGTAACTGGGTTAGAAAATGCGCCCCCGCCGCGTATGTATCGATAGGGCGGCGAGGATGAGGAGGCAGAGAGCGGTCAACGCCGTCGTCGAAGGAACGTGACCAACGCCAATCATCCGGTGACCGCTGCTGGTGCTGCTTCCGCCGCCGCTGCCTGATCCGTTCTGCATATCGATGTAGCCCGGATCCACGATGTTGATCTTCCAGCCAAGGTTGTTGTGCGTATAACACTGTATACAAAATTATATATTTATATATTAATAGTCTTTTGATTGCAGTTTTCAATATTACCTGATAGTAGAGGAGATCCGGAGCATCCATGGGCACGGTCCAATTGAGAAAACCGGGCAGTCCGTTGTCGCATTCGAGCCTCAACGTTTCCACGTACTCGGCGAAGGTCTCCGTCTCGGCGGATTTGTCTATGCTCTTGTGAGCCCATTCGCAGTAGCGGCCGGAAGCAGTCGGATACGGATAACCGTCGTGATCGAAGGAGACGCCCGCGAACACCTTCTGCTTTCTTTGGTCGCGCGGCGTCTTCTGGCCGTACCCGCCCTCCCTGGAATCGGTTATGTAGAACGGATGATAGCGGGCGGGATTCGTCGAGTCGTCGCCGCCCTCCACGAGGAACGTGTACGTCTGGCCGCGCTCCAGGTAAAGCTCAGGTATGAGCATGTCGTTTATGTACCAGGCGATGCCCCAGGACGGTTGACCGGTGATCGGAGTGTAACCCCGTTTACCGCCCGTCGGTCCTATGCGCGCCGTGAACGTGACCTCGCCGAGGATGCGAAGCGGTGGCCACGGTTTCGGTCCGTCAGGATCGACGAGGTTCTCCAGGCTACCCGTGCATCCGGCATCATCCAAATCGCTGAAGTTGATCTTCAGGTCGACGGTCGTTTTGTCGGTGATGCTGTGCGCGTTCGCCTCCTTGCGAGCGTTCAGCGGTCCGAAGGCGGCGATCACGCTGACCTGGCCGTCCGTCGGAATCGCCCTGTCGTTCACCGCCTCGTTCGTCTGCAGAGGTCTGGTGTACGTCACGGTCGTAACACCGTTCTTTCTATCACCGGACACTATGGTAACGTCGTCTCTGCCTCCGATCCTCTCGTCCGGGCACACTCCAGATTTACCGTCGCATTGCGCCGTGTGCGACATGTAATAGTCGACCGCCCGGAATGTTCTCGTCTCTGTATCGTAAAAGGCCACCGTCACATCGCCCCCGACCTGAGTAGTAAACGTAATTGTTTGATTGATTATATTTGCAGATATATACTACTACTACTACCATTTGCGGTCTATTCTGAGCACCGCTCAGACCGAACGCCATGTACTGGTCCTCGCGTATCCTCGCCGAGAGAGTGATCTGCACCTGATCGCCCTTTGGTTCCCATCGCACTTGCATGCGCTTATCCAGGAACTCCCTGCAATTGGTCGGTGCGGAGGGCCGGCCCGTCGAGCTGGTCTTCGTCGGTTCGAACAACAGAGAAAAAACAGTGTTACTTGCGGTGTTCGCTATGCAGCAGTAGTAGTACAAGTTGCAGGACTTGGCAGCAGGCGAGTGATGCGTTAATGCGTGCTGCGACTGCTGCATCATTATTATTCAGAAACGCATATCAGAGTACCCCATACTTACAGGGTTGTACCACCAAGGCGGCTTGAAAAAGAAAACAGAAGGGAAAATGGGAGCGCCGCGTACAACGCAAATATTAATAAAGATGATGAACAAGAGATTAGAGCACAGGTATATATGAGGAGTGTAGTCGTCGTCGTTTTTCTATTTTCACTTACCGATATCTTTGTTTGACCTAGGGCCGGCGGAACGTCCAGATCTTTGGGAAGCATGACGTGACCAAAGTTGTGCCTGTACTGGACACACCAGACGGCCAACCAGTCGATGTCGTAGACGGTCAGCGAGGCGGGCAACTGAATCTCGATGTCTTCACCTTGGTATCCGCGCAGAGGGTCCAAAGAGCCCATCTCGTTTGCCACCTTTATGCCGAACGGCGTCGGCTCTGTGCCGTTACCCACCCAGAAGTAGGCGTCCGGACCGGCACCGTCGTAATGCAGATTTGGTATGTAGAAGGTCTTTGCATCCAGGATGCTGATGTTGTCGGAGCGGAGACCGTGCGCCAGACGCTTGAATTCCGGCAGCACCCGGGGCTTTGGTACCTCCAGATTGGGCGGGATGAAAACCTCACCGAAATCGACCTACAATCATACATTTACATTATATATGTCCGTCCGTCCGTTTGTGTTCATTGCCATTTTGGCAATTGTATCTTTGCAGTCGTACGTTCGGTGGTGGTGGTGATGTTGGCGTCGTCGTCGGGAGGCGGCAGCGCAGGTCGATAATGTGATACTGTGATTCCCGGGCCTGGCGTCAGCCACCCCCACCGTGGGGGCAGGGCCTACTATTACAACCTCTGCTACTATCATCACCACCACCACCACCACCCCTCTTACGCTACGATCATGAATTTATATATAGATGTATATGCAAACATATCTATCTATCTATCTATATATTCATCATCATAATCATCATCAACAACAACAACAACAAATCGAAACTTTGTGATTGTTTCGAGGGAACGCGACGCCATCACCACCAATTAGCGAATTCGTTAACATAGAGACATTTTAATGCAGATTATGGCGGAGCGTACGGATGGATGGTTGAATCGCGTGTCGTCGTCTCCCATACAATTCTATTAGTTGCTGTAATATGGTAACAACAATGGAAGGCGTTTGAGGCAGTTGATTGTCGGTTTCGTAACTAAATTTCCGGCTAGTAAATATATTATAATAAAGTAATGAATGTTGCAGTCCGTCATCGTACAAAGGACGGAGGAGCTGGCGGAGGGGGATCGTTCGGATGGAAACCCCCCTTTCTGCCGTCGCCGCCGCCTGAGCTCGTCTTCTGTTCTGGTTTATGTGCCCAAATGGAGTAGATGAGGAAATATTCCGAGCGAGTTGGCCTGGCATTCAGAAGAGGTAACAGAGCGGAACGTAGCGGCGGAGGCAGTGGAGGCGGCCGCCAGACCGCCCGCCCGCCCGCCAGAGAGAGAGAGAGAGAGAAGAGTTGGTGCACATCAACCGCAGTGACACGCTCTAACACACACTCTCTTTCTTTCTCTCTCTCTCTGTGTGTCCGCATCCCTCTGCCCCCTTCAACCACCCACTCCACAACAGCATTGTGCTTGCTTCACTCGACTACCCCCCAAAATCGGGACTCTGGTGAACGGTGGCAGAAAGGGGACGATGAGGCAAAACCCCCTACCCACCCCATGAACGCCATTGTTTCACGGACGTGATTCTAATTTGTTCTGAGTGTTTTCAACAACATTATGCATGGATGTGCTAAAACCCCGACAGCCCAATTAAATTCAACACGCACAACTACCACGACTATACAACACAAACGAACGAAAACGTAAAAAATATTAAATATTTTCTCTATTTCATTATTTGAAATATCGATAATCATTCGTTTATTTCAGATTCTCATCTGGTTATAGAAACATAGAACTTACCGTGAATCGCCTGCACCAGACTGAGAGCCATCGGATGTCCTTGATCCTCTTCCCCATCGGCAGCCTTAGAATTACGTCCGCGTTCTTGTAAGCCCTTAAGACCGGCGGATCCCTGGAACAAGTACGAAACAAAACGCAACAGATTATTTATCGTTCGTCCCTACCACCCCCCCGTTCCCCCATTTCATTCCATTATCTTCATTCTGTTTCTTTCTTCTCTCTGTTTCCGTTTTTTTTTTGTCTGCTTTAATAGCCGTCCGCTATCATCCGCTTTCGCAAAAGGGAATTGGTAATGTATTTAAAAGGGGTTGCCTTGGCGGCACTCCGTTCTTCCTCCCCCTTTTTCGAGGACGAAATATGTGTGTGTGTGTGTAAGAGAGAGAGATTGAACGAGGGGGGAACGCAACTAGATGGACCCGTTCGTTCGATAGCTCTATTTGCATATAAATAGATTGAATTGTTTGCTGCCGCCGTCCGCGAATCCTCCTACTCGTAGTACTTCACCCTCTGCCGTTTATTTGGATACACATCATCGAGATGCGCTCATCTCCAAATTAATTGGCATCCCGATAACATTATCAATAATGATGATGATGATGATCTTGACTACTTCCTCCCCCACTGTTTCTCTACGGAATATATTATATCCATTTACGTGTATCTCTTCGTTTGTAGCATGTTATTATATGCTGCAGTACGTACGTACGTACAGCGTTAAGGGGATTAAAGGCAAATCATTCGTAAGCGGATTTCACCGTTTTCGGTCGGTCTCCATAGATACTAGGATACTCGAAAAGAGCGCGCGCGGGGGGGTGGAAGGAAGGACGATTTTTATTTTTTTGGGCGCGCGCGATTTAAACGTAATCCCCCACTTTACGCTTACGCCACTCTCGGACTATACATTCTCATTCGGCAATAATATGTCGCTTATCGATTTCATTTTATTTCCAATATCATCAATTTCAACTGCAGGATCTGCCACCGCCGCTCCTACTGCTGTCCGATTATCGTAGTGGAGACGGGGGTAGGTTAAGAATGACTATAAATGTTTTATGATTATGAATCGATAGTTTCGTAACGATCATCATCATCGTCATGATGATCGCCCGCCCGTCAATGTAACGTGTATTCCCAGTCGTACGTGTAAAGAATACTGCTGAATCCAAAATAAGTATTAAAAGAAATCCGAGGGATGGAAATGATTGAAAACAATTTCGTTTTCTTCTTTCATCCCTTGGGGATTTTTCTGTACGCGTGGTATACGCGTAACACGGGGGGGTTGTGAAAGAAGAAGAGGAGGAATAGGAGGGTAAAGAGATTTGTCGGTGTGCACGCGTCGACCCGGGGGGTGCTAGCAGTTAATAAAGACGTCGAGCTGACTTCATCACAATTACGACCCTCGAAGCGGCGGCGGCGGCTGCTGCACCCCTCTGGCCGCCCCCCACGCCGCCTTCTCGCAAAGGGATGATAGGGGGGAGGTTTGTATGATGTGTGTGTGTGTGTGCGTGCGTGGAAGCGGTCGTTTTGCCCCCGCGGGAACGTAAACCACCGCCGCCTCCTCCGCCCCTTGCAACCGGCTACGGCGGTAAGTTGCCATGTCATCAGTTACACACCAGTCTAATTCCATGGGATGTTACTACTACTACTACTTTTTATCTATCTCTCTCTTTCTCTCTCTCTCTATTATTAAAGTACTGTCTCTTTCTTTTTTAATATCATCATCATCATCGTCGACGTTGTGTTACTACCCTCCCAAGTACGACATCAGGGAAACTGGCATTAATCAAAAACCATCCTCCTCGTCCCCTCCTCGGTTATTAGTATTTAACCGCCGGAACGAAATGCCTTCTTCTCTTCCTCTCTTTTGTCCTCCAATCCTGAAGATTGGAGTGCGCGCATCGATAAAAAGACCATATATATATGTATTACCTTCCGACGTAATCTTCTGGATAGGGAATGATGTAGCCCTCCGGACTGGGCCGCGGCGAGTTTCCTATCCAGAAGAAGGCGTCGGGGCCGGTGCCGTCGTACGAAAATCCCTTGATGAAGATGGTGCTCTCGTCCACGGCGTAAGCAGTTCCGTTGATACCGTGCGCGAAATTCTGCAGCTGACCAATCAGCACGCCGTAGTAGGGTTCCGAGTGCTTCCTACCGTTCGCTGCAAACAAACAAACAGACAAACAATAAAATGAAATGAAACGATCATTCCTCATTATACGTATATATGATAATTGATGACAATGATGGTCGGTTACGACGTAACGCGCGATGTAATTGGTTCGCTTCTGCTGCGAGAAATCAATTTGAAACGCAATAAAAGTTTTATTGCATTAGTACACACGTCGGGAATATAAATGAGGGAAGAGAAAGAGAGATAATTGATTATTCCCGGCGCCTCCACCTGAAATGTTATTATGTGAATGTGGGATAAATTGATGTGTGTGTATAAGTCAAATGGTGATTGCAAGGAGGGTGATTGGAAATAAAGTATGGATGGATAGATAGATAGATGAAATAGTTCATGTGCGAAGCTGATAAGAGTGTACTCTCTCTCTCTTTCTCTCTCTCGTCTACATTATGTGTTCTACTCCTGTTTCTCTAGCTGCCCCCAGGATCGATATGTAAACGCTAATCCGGCGAAAAGCTTTTGATTCTGGCCGAGGGAGGAGGAGGAGGCCGTACACAATCGTTTTCTCTGCAAATTGCACACAAACGACCTGATGATTCCTTCCTTATTAATCTTCTTTATTGAATACCTACCAATGTACGTACATCCATACGCCAAAATAGTGTGTACTCATTTTGAAATCGCTCTCTGTTATTCTTCATAATTTCCAATGCAAATATTTGTTTGAATCGCGAAATGCAAACGCGTCGTCGTCGTGTCTACGTCGACGTATAGTATCTACATGAATCTAAATATTTACGGATATAGGGGGAAAAAAAGTAGTACAACACACACGCGATCTCTTTCCTTCTCGCTATCTATTTACTTTTATGCATGTATGTAAAGTGATTGTCTCGTTTTGCTTAAATTTGTTTCCTGCCCGATAATCGTGTGAGTGTGAGTGTTTCGAAAATATGATTCGATTCCCGGCGGAACCGAAATAATACTACAATCTCTCCTCCATCACCAGAACATTTGAAGGGGTGGAATTGTGAGGAAGGAAGCATGATCTATCTGAAGGGATGAGAATATGAAAAAAAAAGGAATGAACGTGGGTTTCGGTCGCGTGGTTGTATGCGTGTGTGTGATAGGGAGAGAGAGAGAAAGGGATGTCGAAGCTATAAACCGGCAATAACAGATCCATTGGGAGGGATTATATATAGAGATTTAGTCCCAGGAGGATCGCCTTCACTCTCTCTCTCTCTAACACACACATAATAATAACAATTGATCGATATGCGTATTTTATTGGGTTGCTAGGAGATGTTTTTTTTCTTTTGTAATTGAAACAGTCGATTGTTTTCATTCGCGGCCTTAATGATTTGTGACAAATATTTGCATGTGTTTTTACCAATTTATTAACTAATTAAGTTGATCAACATTTCTTATTACTCATTTCCAAAAAGTGAAATTATGTGATAACTTTACCAAAAGTATCTATTGTTTGTGTGTGTGTGTGCTACAAAGAAAGAGATAGTAACTTTTCGTATTCAGGTTTTATTTGATTTCTCTTTGAATCAGGGGAACGATAGAGATGGCGAGGAGGAGATCAGAGTGGTCGAGGTGGATAGCAGCTAGCTAGCTAGAGCTGTTCGTCTTCATCTCGTTGATCCACTCGCCCAGCAGTCTATACATACATATATAGGACGTTCAGTCCATAAAGCAACGATTCCCTCTCTATAACTCCCTCTCCTCCTACGCTTGAATGCATGCATGCATGTATGTATGTATGTATGTGCGGCTAACACCACCGTATCAACTGGATTCCACCCTGGTCTTTGCACCACATAAAATGAAATAACTGCGAACCACCCCACACCACACCACACGCACACACATCAACCCCAAACCACCCTCCCTCCCTGGGGGAAGAAGCGTAACGAATGAATGAATGAGTGTGAGTGAGTGAGAAAACCGCCGTCATTCCCGCAGAACGCGCAACAGATTTCACACAATTATTTTTATGGCCATCATCAAAAAAATAGTGAGTGTGAGTGAGAGAGAGAGAAACGGAGCACCAGAGTTTGGACGAGAAAACTAGATCGTAAATCTAACGAGCCCTAATTTATTACATTTTAAATTGATTCGGTTTACGGGAGCGGAAATTAAATTTAATGAACTGCCGCATCTCGCATCTCATATAACAAACAACCTCCCCTAAAAACTACATATATATATATACTATAGTAATCGTGATTACCACAAATATTAGTAGTTTGCAAATTTGCTATAATTTTCTCTCGCACATTTGAACTTTCGCTTTCTTCGATCATTCGAGTCGATGAAAGGGTGTGAGTGTTTTGATGTGTGTGGGAGTTTTTCCTACTTCATCTCTTTCTTTTTTATTGCTTCCTTTATTCCTCTTTGTCCATCACACACACACACACCATCCGCACTCGTTTCTATTCCGTATGAAAATTTTAGCATTTCGATGATGATGGAGTTGGGTGGGTTGTCGCCGCTAAAAGCACTTCTCTCTTTCCGGATTTTCGAGATTTATTTGACTGAACGCCTTTCGATATCTGTCTATTAAAGCTAATGGCATCAATCACGTCGTCGGTTCGGAACGAAAAACGACTCGACCCTCTTCTCAACCTTTTCTTCGCTGTTTGAAGGAAACGACACCCCTCTTCCACCGCCACTGCTCCTCCTCATGATGTGTTACCCAAAACATCGGATCACAAAGAGAACGATGTGTCACGCACGCATTATACACCGAATCGATCTTTATTCCTTCTTTTTTCTTTCTTTCTAACCATCATTCATCATATATGTATTCATAAGTTATATTTAGGTGGCCAGGCCAAGCTAGGCTAGGGTTTTGTTAATTGTTTTTCACGTCATGTCATTTAGTAATCATATTTTGGCAGTTTACCATCTCCAAATTTCCTCCGAGTGAATTAAAGCTTCTAAATTTTCAGTGAATAAACCACACCACCACAAGAAGATGACGAAACATCACGAGACTGCAGGCGAGCAACATCATCATCAGCAGCAGCAGCAGCTTCCCCCGTGCTGCGGCATGCTACCGTTCTGCGGTCCTCTGCCGCCCGTCTGCGCAACGTGTCCACCCACCTGCTTCCCTCCGTGCATACCGCACGCACCGCCGCAGCAGCCGGAGATCGACAACTTCCTGGTGCCGCAGCCGAGGCAATGCGGTCCAGCGATCTTCCTCAACACGCCGCTGGGTGGATGCAAGAAGTCGCGCAAACACGATGATTATGCTCAGCAGCAACACTTTCAAGCGCCACCGTGCGATTGCTGTTGTCCTTCGCCGTTCGTGATGATGTGCGGGGACGGTCTTGATGATTCGCGTTCGGAGAGAGGCCGAAGTTCGAAGGTGGCTGAGGCCGGCTCCAAGAAACATTCGAAATCGAAGAGGTCGTGCGCTCATCGTGCAAATTCACGGGAGTTACGCGCCAGCATCCTGTACAGGGGTTGCGATTGCGAGAAGCGCAACGGTCTGCAGGACGACTGTCGACGGACGGGATGTCACGGTTCACCGGAATGCCGGATGCAACCGCCGACGTGCGCCCCCAGCGAGTTCTCCAACGCCAAACATTTGACGAGGCTGAAGGAGCGCGGGATGGAGAGACGCGCCAAGAGGCCGATCAAGCATTGCTGATCAACGAAATGATGTCAATGCTGCGTTTACTGTTGTAACCACATACATGTGTTTTCATGTGAACGGAAATTGCGATTTCCATGCGTGTGAATCCTGCGGTTGCATTATTCCTCTGAATCGAGGACACGGGCAGAGACAGACAGACATATAGTCTGTTGCCTCTCATCTCAGGTGCAAAACGAAAGTTTTTATTTTTGCAATAAAACAAATGTGTGTGTATATATATTACTACATCTCATTTACAGTTGGTAACAGTTGTATGTGTGTGTGTGTATTTGTTGTATGCTCGCTTGGGAATGAACTCGATAGCAACGGGGGAGTTTGTTTGCGGATCGAAAGAGTGCGCGAGAGGAAAATAGAGGAATGAGTTTCAATGCTCAACCCATCTCCTCTCATATATCATCTCACTCCCATCTATATCTATATCTCTCTGTGCATATGTGTGTTTGCTTTCAACTCGAAACTCGATGCGGTTCCTCAAACCCTCGGGCAACAACCCTCTCTCTCACTCCATCTCTCCGTCTCTTCTTCAAATCAAACAAAACTCTCCTCCTCTTCCTTTTTGCACAATCTACCCGCAACCCCATTTTCCCCATTTTTGTTGTTATTCATGCACTGCAATAATAAACTTTTCCATCGTAGGTATGATAGAAGCGCATGTTTGACGGACATCCGAGGCTTCCTGAAGCTGAGCTGAAGTTGACCGGGTACTGCCGGTACGACGGGTACATCCTTGGGTAGAAGTGATGCTGCTGCTGCTGCTGTTGCTGCTGCTGCAGATGATGATTGGAATACATGGGTTGCGGCTGCATCGCGGGATACTCGAAGAAGATGTTCTCCATCTCTCCATCTTCGTGCTGACGTCGCCTCTGCTGCTGCTGATAGTCGTGTCCACTTCCTATGGCTGGCACCAAACTTATCGGGTAGCAAAAGTACTTGGCGACAGGCTGATCTTCATCATTGCTTTCGTCTCCATCCGCCGGACACTTGTAGCAGATCTAAGGAAGCGCACGTACGTTTCGAATTGACTAATTTATTCTTTTTTCATTTATTGTTTGTTTATTATTTATAGAGAGAAAGAGAGACCAACCAGGAATTCGGGATGCTTGTAAGTAAGGTTCCTCGGTTCGGGGCAGGCGCTCACGTAGCAAGTGTACGGATTGGGCAGACCGCCGGGGGAGCTGCTCCTTCGCTGCTCCCCGTCTTCACCCGCTGCCGCCTCTCCGCCATCCGCGCACGACATATTCTCTCTCTGTATTTTACACACACACACTGAAAAAAAACACACGGAATTTTGTTTATCCGCACTCCTCTTACAATTCCACTGACAATTTTGACACGTCAATCGATGATGATGACATCGATTGAAATGTTTATGTTATGTCACATGATAATCGCCCAACTGTTTCTTCTTACTTACAACTTGCAACAAAAAAAGGACATTTCCAACGAAATATAATATTTCACGCACATTAACAAATGTAATTACAATGTTCGTTCGATACGAACGAACATTGTAATAGTCCGTCAAATTGGAAACGTTTTAATGTTGTTGTTGTGCGCGTTTGCTAGCTAAATCTATACATTTATATATGATGTATAGAAAAAGAAGAGAAGAATAAGTGGATGAGAATGCAATGAGATGGAAGACAAATGATGAATGCACGATCGATGCGTCATCTATTGTGAACCTCCAAATCAAACCCATCCACCCCCTTAAGCAGAAGGAGAATCCGTCTGTTTCGGTCCTGCTGCTGGGGAATGGTAGATGCGTCAACTCTCCTCTGCGTTGCGAATAATATCAAAGCCTTATTAAAAAGAGGACGTTCATTCATTACCCTTTTGTATAACTCTAAATACCGAAAACGACGATGACGACGAAGGGTGGAAATTATTTAGGGTTTTTTTTTCTTCTTTTCATTCTTTCTCCTATCACTACATACAAAACAACTCGCTCTCTCCCTTCCTTCCATCTCGTCCACCTTTAGCTCAAAAGACCGCTCGGTTAATTAGCAAGCTGTATAATAAACGCGTACACAAATACACTTAAGCAGTTTCTGTTTGTTTCGGTCAATTACCAACAGAAATCGGAATGTTTACCAAAAGCAAATGTCAAGGTTGCAGACGTTTATTTTTTCTTCTTCTGTTTGTTTTTTTCTGTATTCAACATTCGAATTTTTCATCGAATCGATTCCGATGGAAACTTTCGCTTTCCGCACACAGGTGTGTGTGTGAGTGTGTCTGTGTCTGACCGGCCAAACCAAAGTGAAAGTGTTATAATACATTGCGTCGACACTGTTTCGTGTCCCATTTTTCTTTACGTTCCTTCCTTCTTCTACTTCTTTTTTCACTCGTTGTCAACGTAACTTTCCTTCTTCTTTCACTCCTCTCGCCGCCCCCACCGTGACAAAGCGTAAATTGCATTCGATACAAATCCGCGCAGATTTTCCCAGATTTGCTGCGACAAAGACCGTGCGTAGCAAAAACGAATCTACAACCACCCTCCAAATCCTCTCTCACTCTCTCTCTCTCTCTCTCTCTAATACAGAGAGAAGAGGATTCGTTCGTCCAACTCCTTCCTTCTTCGTCCATTAACTGATTAAAACACAAAACGTTTCACTCTGATTGCACACACACAGAGAGAGAGCAACTTTCACAGATCAATATTGGTGGAGCGTGTTCCGCCCGTTCCATGTTTCATCCATCCATCTATCCCGTGCATATTAATTATATCAATTTGACGAAAAGCAACAAATTATCATCACACATTCTGCAACAGAAGACCTCGTTTCGTGCTCTGAAATTGATGATGTTTTTGGTTTTAAACAACCTCGACTTTCACTTTCGCACTAACGACGTGCAATTGCGGATGTTCCTCCTTGAACCACTTATTCTTCTCTTCTCATGTTCAATATTTCTTTCAATCTGTACGCGATGATTCTCAAAGTTTACTTCGTTCAATCTTCGCAATTCCATCATCATTAAATCTCACTTGGATCATATAAATGTAATAACATTGTTGCAAATGTTCATATTTCTTTTTTTAAATCTCTGACTTGACAAGTAACGCGTAATAGTTACCATTAATAGTTACTTTCTATTATGAATGTTTCGATATTATTTATTTATGTTGGTATCTGTAAAAGTTGTCCGCGTGACTTTTGAGCTTTGATGATGATGCCATGACAACTTGTTTATTTATCAGTTTGTCGGCTGTCGAAATTGCGTGAAGAAGATGTTTCTAAATTATCCGTTTTAAGTTTTACTGTTATTTGTTTTTTTTTTGGGTTAATTGCTGTAGCGGTAGGTTGGTTGTGCATTTTGCTAAACTAAAGATGATGACTACTTGTCACTGCGTCTGCTTCCGTAACGGATTGAATCAGGTGAGTGATAAACTGTTTTGGTTTATTATTGCTTAATTGTAATTGTTGTTGTTGTTTCAGGATGAGGATGATGATGTGGATGGTCGAGGTGCGACGGAAGTTGGCGGCGGTGGTGGTGATGATGGAATGAAGAGGCGGAGGAAGAGGGCGCGCAGCAGGGAGCTGAGGGGCGGCGTCAACTACACGGGCTGCGATTGCGGCAAGCTGAACGGGCTGCAGCACGAGTGTCGTCGGTCGGGGTGCCGGGGGTGTCCCGGCTGCTTCACCTATCCACCGACCTGCGACCCGAGCGCCTTCACCAACGCCCGACACCTGCACAAGGTGAAGAAGTACAGGCTGATCGAGCGACTCACTACGGAAAGACACCGCAACACCGACACCTCCATCCGCTGTTGTCCTCATACCTGTTGTCGCGATGGCAACCAGCAGCAGTAATCCCAAAGCCCCGGAACACCTGGACCCCATCTCCGTCGTCATCTCTTGCCCTCCTCACCGAACGAACACCGAACGCGTGAGTACGCAACGTAAAAAGAAAAAACAGAAAGAAAAAATGAAACGTTCGCTCGCACTAATTTCCGCTCTCTCTCTCTCTGTCGGACGACTCTTGTTGCAGCTCTAGATATTGTTGTTGTTGTTGCTGTTGCGGGTTCTTGAACAAAACTAATAATGAGCGACGAGCATCATTAGCGGCGCGTCGTTGTTTCGCGGCCAGGTGGGCGCCGTGGACTGAGCGGCGCGGCCGGGGACTCCCCCGGACGGAGCGCATCGCGGGGGCGGCGCTTGGCATAGTCGCGCGCGAGCGGGGGGCGGCCTCGATCCGCCAATGGGTGTAGAGATGAAACGACGCCGAGGCGGCCGCCACCGCCGCCGCCGCTGCCAACCCAACCCCCAAAACGCGAAATAACAGTTATCAAAAAAAGAGAAAGAAGAAGTGGAAAGAAAAACGACGACGGAGACGACGCGAAATTGCACCGCATTTATGTAATATATATTTACATCGTTTTAAATACTTTTACGCGAAGTTGTCCCAATTTTTCTTCTCCAACGCCGCCGTGGAGAGAATAATAGTTTTGCGGCCGTTCTATTATTTTCCCTTGAAACTAATTAATAATTTGCAAAATCGTTTCGAACACGACACGAACATAAAACACGTTTCAAACACCGCCCAAAATGTCAAGGGAATTTGGCTGACCGACCATTAACACGTTTATATATTCGGTAATATTTGCAAAAGGATATAAAATGCGAATCGTTTTATTTTTTCTAAATTTAATTACCATTGGATGTAATTAATAGATTGTATATATTTAATTGGGAATCGTCCGTTGATTTCAATGCGTATTTCGCTTTTACTTCTTTCTGTTCTGTTCTGCTTTGTTTAGCTTTTGGATCGGTTATTTATGGATATCCGAAATAATGGCATCAATCGATTATCAATCGGCGTCAAAACGTTAAAAGCTTTTATTTTTCCAGCGATTTCATTTCTCTTTTTTTTACCCTTATACATAACATATACATTATACACACATCCGAAAGCATTAGTACAAACAATCAATTTTCGTTTTTTTATTTTTTTGTTACTGTTGTGTGTGTGTGTTGTATATATGGTCGTATAATTATTATTGATAGACGGAAAGAAGGCGATGATTATATTAATTGGCGTCGCGTTGGCTCTGGCGCCGCACATGATGCGTTTTGCAATTATTTCTAATGGTGATAATGAGAGGGTGTTGTTCAGTTGCAGCAGCAACAAGAGCGGCGGGCGGCGGTGTTTTTGCTGGTTTCGGGGGTGGCGTTGAAACGGGCAAGCTCTCCCCACCCCTCTCCAGCTCCGCAGCCGTCGGCGGTAATTTGCATCATCGTCGGGACCCATTACGGTAATGTTTTAATGCGTGTGGATTACTGAAGATTACTAAATGATAGGGTGTTTTCAGTGCACACCCCTCACTCCCTCCCTCCACCCTCCTCACTCGTTTCCCTTCGTTCCGTCCGCCACCAGTCCAATAGACTTAATGCACCGGCATACATACATACATACATACGCCACATCAGCGAACAATGCGACGTCGTTTGGGGGGTGGTTGCTCGTCTCCTCCTCCTCCCTTCGCACCGTCACTTCCGCACGTCCATCCGTCCGATCATCATCATTAAAGCATAGTTCACACCAAAACAATACGAAAGAGCGAAAAAGAAAACAATAAGAATAGAGAGAGAGAGAGAGATGCGATAAAATCGTGAAAAGTGGAACTGGGGGTAAGGGATCGGCAACAAGTTGCGGATTATTCACAATCCATCCACGAATCATCGACAAAAAATCTGAATTAAAAAATTATTTCCAATATTCGCATAAACAAATTATTCATGTATATATTATATGATTTAGGTCAGCCTTGGATATAAAAAAAAGGAAACTTTTCTTTTATGCAGGCGGTCATTACGAAACTATCACACAATTTTTGGATTTACCAATATTGTCAGCCAATTAAGAGGCGAAAGAAAAAATACGTGTACGTGTGTACGATTAATTTCTATTGTTGTCCGGCGATTAATAGAATTATGGCTTTCTGGCGGAACTGCAATTATGCTCGTTTTGTACAGTTGAAGCGATTTCAATTGATAAAATCATTATGCAATGTCTTTTTGAGAAATTGTTTCGCAGTCCGAGCGAACGATCGAATTGCACTTATTGCTTTATTCCATGCATCGATGGTAGGGTCAAGCAAACGATCGCGTTTTGCGTAACTATGACAATTAATCCGCGCTCGCAATTGAAAGGGCAATCACATTTAAGGCGATTATAAACGGTGACCGTGAAGGAAGGTACTTTGTATTTGCATTGGAACTGAAAGGAAGGAAAGAATGAATGAATGAGAAAATCAACCGACCGAACGAACGAACGAACGAACGAAAAGTTAATTTCCCCAAAGCGAAATCATGGGGTATCGTCGCTCGTCGCTCATCCCCCTCCCGATAAACGTCAAAGTCCTAATGACATGTTGGCTGTCGGAGCAGCATTAGGGGTTGTGAGTGATCCTTTCGTTTTCCTGCTCCTCCTCCTCCTCCTCTTCTACTTCCACCGTTAGCGTCACATTTTTGGTTTGCATCGTCCTCTCGTAATCCAATTATAAACGCCTCCGAAAAGTGCGACGAACAGCAACCAGTCTCACCTTTCTTAATTTCTTTCTTTGAATCTTCATGATGATGGGTGGTGGTGAAGCGCGTTTCTAATTACATACAGACGTTCTTTTCATTTTTTAATTTGGTGAAGAGAAGTGGTGCTAGGACGAAAAGAAAAAGTAATTAAAGGCCGCATCCACTTGAATCCTCCCTCTCTTTCTCTCTCTCAATGTCTATGTCTGTGTGTTGTGTTTAGTCAAGGAGACGCAATTTAAAGGTGACATGCGATATAGTGATGAATGACCCACAAAGCAATCCTTGGATCAGTTTTTATTTTATCAAGTATAGTTTACAAATGTTTAAAATGACATTGTTATTAATTTTGTATTTTTGTTTGTTTGTTTGTTTAGATTGTCGGGGGGGATTACGAGTGCAAGGCTTTGATGGTGTCGTACAGGTGGAAGCACATGTCGATCTGCTTCTGGTTTTCGAGTTGGTTCCACACGTGCACGCAGTAAAAGGGCACGTCCTGCGGTGAGTACAGGGAGCGCGAGTGCTGCCCGAGAACCATGACGTAGATGTTGACGTCGGTCGCCGGGTCCGGCAATCGGGACATCTTGTGGAAGGTGAGAAGAAGCCGACGGTGCTGATGGATACTTTTCGGCTGGAGCATCATGCTGCGCAACCAGAATTTCGAGTTCTCGAAGACGAGGAGACCGACGGTTCGGATCCTGCTGTGCAGAGCAGGCGGCGACCGCAGCAGCTCCTCGAATCGCACGAACGTCGCGGGCTCCTCGAGACGCCGCCACCTGCTGCTCTTCTCGTGCGGCTGCTTCGCAGGTCTCAACTTCATCGGAGCGCAGAGCGATCGTACTCTGTCTTCCTCGTTGCAGAGCATCATGTAATTGTTCAGCACCTTCTCCTCGTTGCTGCACGGAACCTCAATCTCATTCTTTACTTCCCTTGTTGTTTTAGCAGCCATCTGCAATTGAAAAGCCTCTTCTGATCACGGCACGACATGTCCACGAACAACAACAACATTAATCCATTAATCGACGCAAGCAAACGCTGAACCTACCTGAAATACGTTGCTCTGAAATTTCCGTTGAGGCGTATAACTGGTTGCATAATACGATGCATCATTGTTTAATTGTCCGTTGCAGACTGAATATCACCAATTGTTTTCCATCAGACATTTACTTTTCCGTTCGCATTAAAGTTTGCTGTTGCAGAAACATTTTGCAGTTGTAGTGTGTTGGGTTGAGGGCATTTTGGAAATGATGCAAATTCATAAATGAAATGTATGCAGACGTTTATTCTTCAATTAATTTGATTAATTGTTTCCGTGTTGTTGTTTTTGTTTTAAATCGATCGGAAAACACACGTGTTGCATCGATGTAGTAGTTGTCGATTGTTATTATCATTATTATTTATCTTCTTTTTTTTTTACATAGAGATTTCTTATATACACGTACATTGTGAAAGAAAAAAAAAATGAAAAGAGAATTGAGTTGTGGGGTGGAGGGTGAAGAGGAGTGGTTCAATTTGGTTTTTGTAGCTATAAATGGGGAAATAATAATAGTAGTAATAGTAGGTAGAGAGAGAAAAGATGAGGTGAACGAATGATGTGACGACACTAAGGAATTGTATCAACGAGAGGGGGGAGAGAGATAGAGAGAGCTATTTATATATATATAAAACACCTATATACAAATACAATAAATATTTACAGGGGCGGGTGGTGGAGAGATGTTGGAAAGGAAATAATGTTCTTTTATCCGATAATTGGATCTAAGTCTTTTCGGGGGGAGGCGAACCATCATCGCCGTTCGTTAAGGTCTCTGTTGTTGTCGTCGTCGTCGTTACTGTTAACGATGATGCTTCCGTTTCTGAAGCGTTGCTGCAATCGCCCGTCTCCGCGTCTTGCGACCGCTCGCAACTAGATTCCGCTTGGTCCATCGGTGAGGAGCTGCTCGTATGCGAGTTGCTGCTATGCTGCTGGTGATCCTCGTGGATGGGCGTCGGCACCGAGACGTACACCTGATGTTTGTTGCCACCGCTGTCGCCGCCCTCGTGACAGCTCGAAGGGCACTCGATCCTCTCGCTCGGGAACATCGTGCTCTTCGTGTATATTTGGATGGGCCTCTGGAAACCTTTGGAAGAGTTGTCGGGGAACGCGAGGATCTCGCTCTTCGCGAAACCCACCTCAGGGGAGAGCAGGTACTGCGTGAAACTGCCGGGAAAGAATTCGATGCTGTTGTAATTCTTGTAGATGGTCTCCTACAAACAAACAACATAAATACTCGCACGAGGTGGTCGTCTTCCTTATACGATCAACGGGTGTGACAATCCCGCGAACCTCGGTCGTTGGTAGGTCGTAGAAAAACGTGAAAACTCTCCTTACCGTAAGTTTCTTTTTGTTCTTGTAGCTGGCCCAGTTCTGCGGTTCGAGGATGAGTTTGCCGCCAGGACGAAGCTGCGCGTACATTCGTCGGAAAGCCTGCTTGATGCCAGCGTCGCCCCAATTCAAATGGATCCACTTGGTGATGCTCAGGCAGAGGATGGTGTCGAACTGCGGCTGCTCCACGCTCAGCAACGAGTCATCCTCCAGCACGTAATTACCCTTTTTTTTTCGATGAGAAACACAATAATTATTAGAAACATCTAACTTGGTAAAGTATTATTGTTGTTGATGATAATGATGTTGATTCTTGCGATTCTTACTTGCACGAAGGTGACGTTGTGGGGGAAGGATTTCCCGTGGCGCTTTTCGCCGAATCCTGGAATGTCAATAGGCCCATATAGTATTGCCATGGATATGGGGAAAAACTCACTACTACTTGTCTTGGTTGTCGTCGGTGAACGGATGGCGGTGGCGGGTTCGGGTTCGAGTTCCATTTGGGTCGCAACGCCACCCCCATTGCTACCACTACTACAACCGACGCCGACGCCGCCGCCACCACCACCACCATAAACACCTGAGGCGCTACCACCACCACTGACGCCCGCGCCGCTTCCGCTTCCGCCTCCGCCATTACTACTCACGTAGTGCTTTACGTTTTTCCTAGCTATCGCGATCAACCGCTCATCGATATCGATGCCGACGACGCTGCGGGCAGAGAGATCGCGCGCCACCGACAACGTTATGTGACCGATGTTGCATCCGATATCCAGGATGTCCTTGTCCTCGAATATATCCCTATTCAGCGCGAAACATTTCAGTCGCGCGTCCAACTCCTGATGTCCATTCCTATATCCGTAATACCTGAAAAACAACAACAACAACAATAGCAACAGTAAGAAGCATATATTATTCATATTTGATGTGTTCATTACCTATTGTAATTTCCGTACTGGTAACGCTGATCGCGACCCTTGAACTGCGGCAACGCCTGATTCTTGTTCTTTTCGCGATTCAGATTGCGCTGCGTCCTAAATTGCCACGGATTGTTGCGATTGCCGCCGCCGCCGCCGGTGCGTTTGAGATTCCACGCGCCCGGCTGCGGTACAACCGGGCTCACGATCTTGTCCATCGAATACTTTAATTTCTTCACGGCGTCCTTGTGCTCCTCGCTCTTTCGCTTGTTCTTATCCTTCTTTGGAGACAACTCGAGCGTCAGTTCCTTGGGTGCTGCTTTGCTACCGGTCGCCGTCGTCGTGACCGTCGCCGCCGCTTCCGGTTCGTCGGCCTTCGAGGAGGCGTCACAAACTGCGGACGAGGCGACGCTCGCTGCCGCTACGACGACGGCGGCGGCGGCGGCAGCAGCACCAGCTTTCGTCGTCGCTGCTGCTGCCTTTGCCGTCGCGACGACAACGACGGGCACGTTGCATTCGGGTATCTTCGCTGAATCCCTGTTAGACTCGGGTGTTTTCGCCTCGATGATCATCTCAGCATCAGAATAGAGCGTACCCGAAGTGGTCCTTCTCTTTCGTCCTTTTTTCTTTCTGCCCTTCTTCACCGGCGAACAGAGCTGCTGTTCGTACTCGGCATCATCCGCGCAATCTATCAAATTGAGGGGATCGTTAATGTTCGGTGGTATGATCACCTCCACCGGTTGCCCTTTGCGTCGCGGTGGCGTCGGGATCGGCGACGATTTGGGTGTCACCGCGTTCATGGCACGGTTTATCTCCTCGTCCTGCAGACTGTTCAGATTCAGCGGGTCGTTGATGTTACCACCCAGCAAGAATTTAGATGGCAGCACCGGCTTGCAATTCTGGATCTTGCCGCCGCCGCAACCCGAGAAGCTCTTCGAACGCTTCCGCCCGCCACCCTTGACTGACTTTTTCTGTGCATTTTGCGTATGACTGTTGGCACCTCCTCCTCCGCCGCCACCACCGCCGCCGCGTTTCTTCTGCTGCTGCTGCTGCTGTTGTTGCGGTTTCGTGTTGTTGGCCGTCGTTACTGCCTCCGCCACTGCCGAAGACATTTCTGAAAAAAGAGCAACAATAACATTAGAATCGATTGTAGAGAAACGTTTAAAGTTTAAACGAACAAAGAAGCAAACATAAAAAAAAGAAGAAAAATAATTGGATAGAGTGCGCGTGCGCGATTGGACTGCCCGCAGATGCGATTGAGAGCGGGGTACGCGGGTGGCAGTTGTTGGCGGAGGTGCGCGGGAGGAAAACGGTCGAAAACGTTGGAGGTATGGGTTGGAGGAGGGAGCGAAGGGAAGGGGTATCCTCAACAAGGAAAATATGATGGCAGGTCCCCCTGCGCTGCTGCAGCAGCAGCGGTGGTGGTAACGGCGGCGGTGGCGGCGGTTATGGCTACGGCTAAATACTCGCGGCAACGCGCCATTTCCACCTCCCCCTAACCCCCCTTCTGCCACCGTACAGAAAAACACAAGCAAGCTAGCTCTCGATCGACGGTTGGTTCGAGCAAACAAAATACGACGATGATGATGATGAATGGCAGCGAATGCTATACGAATGAAACTCACCCGATCGATGTTGCCTCCGACGTGCAGCGTCGCCTCCTGGTGCGTTAATCCTATACAGTGTGCCTGCAAATCGCCAATAAATTCCGCGAAAAACGGCCAGCGTCTATCTCATACGACACCGTCGAAACGACTACCAAATCGTTGCGGCCCGAACGCCGACCGCCATTTTCCGCGGCCGTCCCTCGTTGCCGGCGCACGCGGTCCCCACGAAAACGCGCCAAATTCAAAACGTCTGACCGCAAAACTGCACGTATCGAGTGCAAACAGCCGCTCGCCAATTGCGCGACGCCTTAACGTACAACAGCGATCGTCGCAATCTATTAGTTTTAATCCAGAAATGCATTTAAAATCGGTATCGACGGTTGCGTCGTTTCGATGCGAACGTAAAATGTGACGATCTGGCAACGCGTCGACGGAAGCGACCGAGTGATAGCGCCCAAACGCCGATTGGCGCAAATCATCGTTCGCGTTTGAACAATCGGTGTACGTGAGAGAGAGAGAGGGGGAGAAGGAGCGTGATTAAAACAGTCGCGAAATTGAGGTAGTCATGGATCGGGGCTGATGGGAGCAACAGGTCAATGGGAGGAAGGTGGAGAGTGTGTCGCACCTACTAATCCAGTCCCATCCAAGTCCGGTCGTCTTGCGGTAGGCCCTTAACTATCATCAATCGCCCACCAACATTTCCCATCCACCCTTCTTCCTCTAACCGGTGAGTTCAATTTTTGCGGTTATTGATGAAATCGATATTGCGCAATTTCAATTAATTAATTTTTTATTCGTATCTTCCGCAAACAACAATTATGTCATTTGAACAAACATTAATATACATACAGATGACAAATGTCGATGCATATGTTTATCGGGGATTTTGAAGTAATTCAGTTGGCAATACTCGCGTCAAATTTAATTTGGCAACATACCACAATTACAATTACGTATACAAAAATATATGAAACGATTTAACCAAGTAATAAATACTAATTTCGTATTAATTATGCGCAATTCGATAAATTAAGGTTTGAACGCACGTGCAAACGATGCCAACCGTAATTGGACGAGCGCGTCATTCAAATTCAAAATAATACTCTTCTCGTTTGTTTTTTTGTTTTGTTTTCCTTTCTCTTTATCATCGTCTCTTGTTTTATTACAATTTTCGCATTTATATCATCTTTTTGTCTCTCTTACATTCAACAACAACAAGAACACCCTGTTTCATAATCATCACATACATATATATGTCACTTAACAGTTTATAATACAAAGAACAATCAAACAAACAAATATTAAACAGTAAAAAAAAAACATCAGGAGAAGGAAGGAAGTAAGCGCAACACAAATGTTGTTATGATTATTGCATTATGTTGATGGATGGAAATGAAAATTGATGATAATTTCCTAAACGTAACGAAAATTAATTCTCCAATTAACAAATAAAACTAAATTCTCTTCTCTTCTCATTAATTGACAATAGTTTTGACATTGCAAATAAACAATTGGAATAGTAATGAAATTTCGATTGAGCAAGATATGAACAACAACAATAATAATGAACGAAAGCGTAGGAAAATAACATAAATAAATAAATATATATATATATCTCTTCACTTCTCCTTCATTTTAATCATAATAATAATAATAATAATAGAAAATATTTGTATTTGTATAAAAAAAAAGAACACGTATGACATTTGTTATCGTTTTATATGAGTGGGGGCGGGGGCAGGGAGATAGGGGCGTGGCGAAATAAAAAAATGGGTGGGCGGTCATTAGTAATTATGCATTATGGTTTTTGAATAGCATAACCATAACAGAAAACATGACAATAATAATGCGCGTCTGCGGGGGGCGGGCGGTCGTTGAACAACTACTAATAATAATAAATAATACAATCTTCTTCTCAAGTAATATGATACAAAATAATTGGTTGCTTTCTGTTTGTTTTGGGAGGGGGGCCGAGAGGCGGTTAGCAGCGGGGTTCCAATCTTTGGGCCAAATTCATAGGGGTTGCGCTCTCATTTTGTTTGGGGGGGGAGGATGGGGGCCAGCCGGCTTCGGTGGATGCGTTCATCTTGGCATTGTTCATTAATCACAAAAATATACTACTTTACGTAGTTTTTATACCATCATCGTCATTATCGGGTTGTAATACACTAACACTTGCGCACCCACACTTATCTTTCGCGATACCATCGTCCTCGAGGCTTTCGTAACACTCTTGGGGAGCGAGGTGAGGCGGGCATTCGTCGCTGCCGTTTAATGTTCGTCCGATGCGGCGACGAACTGCTCCGAAGTCGCCTATTGTTCGTGGATTTTAAGTCCTCTACACCTCTTCCGCCACCGCCGTCCAAGTCGACGATCTTTTGCATGCGCACCACCGTCGCTTGCTGCGGTTCCTTATGGTTGCTCACCTTTGCGGTGAGCACCTTCTCCGCGTTGTCCCATCTGTCCAGGTCGATCGCGCGATCGGACAGCGGTCGTTCCTCTTCGTCCAACGCGACAACAACCGACTCACTTTTTTTACTCGATTCACTAGATTTCTTATGTACACTTTGGTCGGTTAATGTTTTCCTATTATTTACGGGCGGCTGCGGCTGCTGCTGCACTTCCTCCTCTTCATCTTTGTCATCCTCCTCGTCCTCGTCTTCATCCTCTTCGGTCGGTGCCGAATCGTCTTCATGGACCACCTCCTTCCGATGTTTGCTCCGGTTGTTCTTGTTGGGCCATCCGGTTCGATTTTTCTTCTTTTTACGTCCGGGTTTCTTGCCAGGACTGTAACACCTCCTCAGATGCCCGCTCTTGTTGTTCTCCAAGTGTTTGTAGTTTTCGTAATCTTGCAGACTGTCGATAGCGTTCGACGTGAACCTGAGGCTCACCTCCTCTTCGCTCTGGATATCGATGTGATCAAAGTGGCCGAGCGCGTCCATCGCCCCGCTCAAGATGTCGTCGATATTATCACCTCCAACTTTCTTGCGCTCGCCGTCCACCGTCGCCTCCATCTCCTCCGGTTTGCTCTCGGGGATGACCTGCAGCAGATTACGACTGCTGCGCTCGCGTTCACGTTCACGTTTTTTCCGATGAGGCATGAGACTGCTGAGGATGGCGAGTGTCGACGCGTGCTGTCTTGGCGATTTTCGCGGATTCCTGCCGGAGACGACGCCGCCGCCAACACCTCCGCATCCTCTTCGTCTACGGCCGCGCTTCGTGGGTGCCGCGCAGCAATCGTCCAGCGAGTTGCTGTCCTCGCTATGCGCGAGCGTCGTCGCTGTCGTTTCCTCCTCGTTCGAACAGGAGTCGGGCGTGCTGCAACCGCCGGCCGAATTCGACGCGACCTCCTCGAGGATGTGTTTCTTCAGTTGCCTGTAACTGGAGATGCAAACCTTGGGATCGAGCGGCGGAATGGGTCCCATCTCGTACGGCAGCAGAAATGGTTTCCAGTAACCCGAATCGCTGAAGCACGTGTAATACTCTTCGCCTTGGTCCTGCCGCGAGAACGTCTGATACCAAGGTTCGCTCTTGGGCACCCGTTCGAACGCGAACTGCAGCTCCTTCAAATTCAATCGACCGCTGTCGCCATCGTCGTCTGCTCCTCCTCCTACTCCAACACAGCTACTGCTGCTTCGTCTCCTCCTCGTCCTCCTCGCTGCGGCATTATCTTTCTTTGCAATGGTCGTGCGCGTCTTACTCTCCTCCTGCTCTTTGGTAATGGTGGCCGCCGCCCTCCTGCCATCTGCCGCCAGTTTCGCCCCGTTCCCTCTTGTCACCGCCTTCGCTGTAGGCATGAACGTTCCCTGGTGTCGCAACCTGCAATCATCAACAACAAATCCAATTACATTATGCAACCGATTGCGCCAAACCATTTCAAAATAACAATAGTCATAATAATAATAATAATAATAGTAGTGACGATGATGATGATAATTATGATGATTTGAACAACAAAACGAGTAACACATATAAAAAAAACACACTCTACACGTTTGAATTTGACGTGCACACATTTTCTCAACTTAACTTAATGACTGATTACGAGTGAGTGTTTGATTGATTGATAGGTGGATGGTTTTTAGATCTAGTAAGAAAAAAATAAAGATTAACCTCGAGCCCGGGGTTTCAAATTTGTAATACTTTTTGTTATCCTGGATGAAGGCTTCAGCGTGAGTCATCCGTTTCTTGCGTTTCTTTGTCGAAGGGGAAGAGGAACTGTTGTCCGGAGATGATGTTACCTCCTGCTCATCCTCATCCATATTCATAACAATCTGCTCCCGTCGACGTCGCCGTCGCTCATGAAACTGTTCCTCCTCCTCTTCGACGTCACTGATTATCGCCATCGATGTTTCGCCGCGTGCGGTGCTCGCAGTCGTGTCCGGACACACGGCGTCGATGTCGTCATCATCATCGTGTCTTCCTTCATCATCATCATCATCGGACTCGTCTTCTCGCTTCGGAAATAGAAAGTTCTCCGCTTCGTTGTTGAGCTGTTTCAGCTCCGAAGTTCGCATCCGGCGGAATTTCACGATTATTGCAGATTTATTCTTTGCATTCGCTTCTTCCTGCTGTTCTTTGAATGCCACTTTCGAAGTGCTTTGACCGCTGGTCGTGGCCTGATTGACCTTGTAGAACGTTCTCGGTTCGAACGCGATTCGCGATTGTCGCTGACGATTGACCTCATCGTCATCTTCTTGGCGCACTTTTGGCCGTCGCACTCGGACATCCATTTCCTCCTCTTCCTTATCATCGTCGTCGTCGTCATCATCATCATCATCGGATGAATGTAATCGTTTCTGTTTCAGATTGCAGGAACGCTTCGGTCTTCCAGAATCCCAAGTTTCGGAATTCTGTGAGACAGCGGTGGTCGTCTTCTGTACGATGATTACAAATGTTATTAGTAATAGTACATAAATAGTATATAAATATATATTATAAACTTACCGGGGTCGTGTTCTTGTGTGCTGAGCGTAGTTCGCGCACCTCCTTGGCTCCCTCGGGCTTAACGGGCGGTTCTTCGTCGGCGGTGTTCGCGATGAGGTTGTTTGCGAGTGCTGCACGTCTCGTCGTCCTCAGCAGACGCTCGTTAACGATCGGCGCGAGCGGGCAATTGCTTTTTTCTCTGTCGCACAGCGAACTCGTCCTCGTCCTGGGCATCTTCGGTGGTAGTTCGCTCGTCGTCTGCGGCGTAATTGTAATCGTATTCGGTAGTGCGTTCGGAGACGGTGGAGAGCTTTCTATCTCATCGATTCCGTTCGACTTGAGGAAAGACTCCAAACTTGCGCTATCCTTTATCAGCTTGTCCAGCTCCACAAAATTACTCTCGTCCTTGACGAATGCGATGTGTTTACTGTCGAATATGTGCACCTCTATATCCTTGTAATCGATGCGACACACCTCGCAGAATCCGGAGAGCGGCGATTGCGGTTGCAGCGGAAATTGCAGTTCCTGTCGCTGCTGATGCTGATGCTGCAGCTGCAGATGATGCTGTTGCTCTGTGACCACCGAATTTCTGTGTGTTCTCTTGTGCAGCGATGCGATCGTCGCTGCAGTCGCCAATGATGCGGCCTCCTCCTCCTCCTCCTCTGCTGTTGCTGCAGCTTCGTCTTTGCTTGCGATTGCGGCCGCCGCTTCAGCTGCTCCTATTCCTCTCGTAAACAACAGTTCTTGCGGTGGCGCCAGTCGTGGTCTGCGTGTCATATTATTCTGCTCGTCGGCAGAGTAAATTTGGTGGACGAGGCCCTTGCTGCCGGGATGAGCGGCGAAATTGAACGTCGGCCAGTTGCGCAACTCTTTGAATACGGGCCTGTGCTTCCTGTCGAACGCCTCGTACTTGACGTAGGGCGCCTTCAGCTCGACCACCTTGTACCTCCTGTTGTGTTGCAGGTGATAGCTACTGCTGATACGTTTTCGCAACGCCTCCGACACCTTCTCCAGCCACTGGAGAACGATCTCCGCGGAGCACACCTTCACGCCCCACTGTTTCGCTTGCACCAGGGGGTCCTTTGCGACAACGGTGACTGGGGTTGTTTTACGTGCCCTCTCGAGCATTGCATCTGCACGTGTTTTCTGAAAAAAAAGGTAATTTTCATATGTATCATACATATTTAATGAATTTGAATTGATTCACTTACAGGTCGCCCTCCTCTGTTGGGTGCGTTCGAGTGTTCGGGCGTTCCATGGTCGCTATAGGAACAGGACTGGTGGCTGCTCGGGGTTTGGGGGGTCTTCGGGATCGACCCGCCCCCCTTACTGGCGTTCTCCCATACCTCCTTATCGGTCACTACGTGGGTCACCTCCTTCACAAGAAAAAGCTCCAAAACCTGCACAAACACAAGACTAAGTGAGTAAGATACAAAATAATAATCAAATACGACGAAATCAATTCGAATCGAAATTTTCAAAATATTAATAAAATAGATGGGAAAAGGAGAACGCGCGCGTGCGCCCAGAACCGTACCGATTCTCCCGCCAAAAGAGAGAAAGAAAAAAACGATACGCATTCCTAGGCCAAGGCCAATGTCACGCAGAGGTTGGTTTCTTCAACTTCGTCGCGCCATCATCAAACATACAAAGAAGCAGCAACATCTTCGTGCGCTTTAAATTTACGACGTTGCCAAATAACATATACATATATATTTTAAATGCACACACATTCATATATCTATATAGACACAAGATCGGTGTTATACCTCTATATAGATACGCGATGTTGTACTTCTTCTTTTACCCCCCAAATCTGAGATACAAAAAGAAACGTCAGAAAACGTTTGCAGCGTTGCCATCGACACGTTGCTTTGTTATTGTTTACGTAATTTAAATTACTATCATTCCGATCGACTTTGCGTGTGTGTGCGTGCATGTATTTAATATTCGCTCGCTTTTTTTTTCCTCTTCTCCCCGCTCTATTTTCGCCTTTAAATCTGTCGACGGAGCGCTCGCGTCGGCGGTGGAATTTACTGATCGATTCGCTCGGCTCTCTGCGGTCCGGCAACGTCGCTCCGGTTCTACGGGTCAAGGGGAGCGGTGGTAGCGACGGCGGCGGCAACGCAACCCCCCCATGCAGCAGCAGCAGCAGAGAGTACGTTTAACGTTTACTGTGAATGTGTATACGCACATATATATATATATATGTATGCATGCACGTACGCGCACAGCATAGGTGGAAGAAATACGCTGAGACATGCGGCTGCTGTCTCCTTCGTCGCTGTTGCCGACTCCCATATTAATACTAATAAACAAACGAGGGGGGACGGGGGGAGAAAAGGAGGCCAACAACGTTGCATAATTTCGCCGTTGTCGTCTCTTGTAATTGTTATAAAATTTGCTGTTGCACGACTAACTATTCGATCCGATTACAATGTTGTTGAAGCAAGAAGAAGCAAAGCAACATAGAGAGAGAAAGAGAGAGATAGATGACGAAACTTACCCCACCTAGTTCCTTGATTTTGCTCTCGAGCTTGCTTGAGGTTATGTGGCTTTTGACGTCCAAATAGAACCTGTAGTTCTTGAGGGGTTTCGTGCCTGGCACCAGCGTCACAGGGCCTAAGGAAAACACTCGGTTTATATTAGTTTACAGCCTTCTTTGTTTTGTTTGTTTTATGCTTGAGTGTGTGTGTGTGAATAGAGATGCGTGCCTACAGGAATATAGGTTGTTTGTTGATGATTAGGAATTAGTGGATGATGTTGATGATGATGGTGGTGGATATGGAATATTTGCATTTACTTTTATTCAGCTGAATTGTAGTAGCAGTCGTTGCTGTTGTTGCTCCATCGGCATCGGCGGCGTCGTCGTCTTTCTTTTCTCCGTTTGAACTAGATACCATCACTTTGCGGGACGGTGCACCCTGGGCATAATATGTAGTATATCTGTGTGTGTATATACAGGGAGGAACACGCGTTTAGGTCGCGCAGCAGAACGAGGAGCCGCCTTCACACAACAACAACGGCCATTTATATGATATTATATACCACGCACACACACACACACACACCAGTCACTACTCTACTCCACTCTACTCTCTGTTCTGTTCAGTTCTGGTGTTTGCTATATTCGCTCGCGTTCCTTCTTCGTTAGTTCGGTCGAGGTCCGTTCGCCGTTCGTACACTTGATCCAACTTGAACACTGGCAGCAGCAGCAGCAGCAGAGAAGAAAGAAGAACCTGGGCTCGGTGTTTCCACCTTTGTTTTTTTCTTTTCGTTTCCTTCAGTTAGATGTATATGTACGTCTATATGTATGTGTCCCTCGTATGTATCTATTATTCGTTCGTTCGTATTGGATATTTGCCTCACCGCCGCCGTCGCAGCAAGACTTTAAAAAGCTTCAGTGGTGTCCGTCCGTCTGTCTGTCTGCCTGCTTACCTGCCTCGATGTTGGTTGGTTGGTAACGCTCTCTCTTCTAAATCCCCTCTCGCCCCCTCTACCATTCCATTCCATTCCCCTTTTCGTCGTTCCAACTCTAGCATACACGCACTCCCTCTCTCTCTCTCTTACTCGCGCGCACTATTCGCAGCAGCAGCTGTTGCTCTCACTCTCATCGGATCCCGGCAAAACAAACGCGCCCAACAAGCCCTTGCCATACGTACACGCATTGTTACCATAGCCGCAAATTCAACAACGCCGGATTCCGCCGCTTCCTCTCTGTCCCTTCGTCACGCGCGACGCGACGCCTTTGCTCTGACCAAAATGAACGATCGTAGTAACTCCCTGCAGCACCTCCTCCTCGTCGTCTTCGTCGCCATCTGCGTACGTATTTTCACTCGTCCGTCGATTGAAATCACTTCACCTTTCCATGTTCACCTTATTATGTTATGTTTATCTATTTTGATTTTCTTAATTTCAGATTCAAAACAACCGACTCGAAAAGCGACGCACAATTAACCAATCGCATCAGACCGATTGACATTTGAGTCGACCGGTGGCGCCCTCCCCTCATTTCTCTGCCGTTGTAATCGCGCTCTCGGCGTCATTTGGATTGCCTACATCGTTTGCGACGCAGCGAAATAGGAATGAAAATAATCAAACACAAACTTTAGGTAAATATAATAATAATTAATAATTCACTTTACAAATATCAAATCTATAAATATAACGCATAAATATAATAATATGTATAATAATCACATTCAATTTATATAATTTCAAAATCTTCTCGAATCACCAGCGTACATAATCTCTCAAATCACATCGATTCCACGTAATTCGGAAACGATATCTTCTTTTCCCATATTCTAATTTGTGTTTGTTTCTTTCTTTTGCATATTTGTATATATATATTAGATTAGTTTGAGGTCGTCCTCTATTGTTTGTTCGTTGGTCAACGGTCGGCGGGGATTATTTAGGAAACAACGAAAGTCACTTGTTTGGCCGTCGTCACCGTCGCCGCCGCCGCCGCCGCACTCGTCTTTGCCTAAGATTTCCGGCCGAGATTGGTTTTCTGCCTGTGCAGGAACTTTTCCTCGAGTTCACCGGGAATCTACAAAAAAAAAATAAAGAACGAAACTACAACTTAAACTACATCCGAATAAATTAAAGGTAATTGTTTAAAATTTAATATAAGAAAAAAACGCAATCACTAATCCCTTTCGTGTTTCAGCGATTATTTAGATTCGAGAGAAAAAAAAGAGAAATCGATTTGGGTTAATCATTTTATTCAGAAATGTGTGATTCGGGGGAAATAAACTGGAAGAAAAAAAGATAATGTAAGTAATAAAACGACATGGGAGAGAGAGAACAAAACTGGTTACGTTTATTTTGATTAATTTTTGAGAAAAGCGAGTGCTTCTCGATATAGGATGGAGACGAATTGGGTGGAGACAAAAATTTAGATTCCTGATTTGCATTTTGTTTTATTTTTTTTTTGTGCGCAGATTATTGATTACTGGTTATCAATGATTCGGATATGTCGCCGGGTTCCTGAAACATTCGGGATGGTTTTTGATTTCAACACGTACGTAGAGAGAAAGAGAGGAAAGATGTACAACGACGATAGATACAGAAGAAAAAGCAGATTGGTTAGTATATTGTTATTGTTATAATCGTCGTCATTGATTGGTTATTACTGTATTAGTTTGTTTTTTTTTAGTTATTTGTCGTCTGCGGTGTTCGTTTGACTTGTATTTACCTTGGGCTTCGATCTGTGCGTGTCGACGGCTTCGATGGGCAACTGTATGTGCTCCACTCGGCAACCGTACGCGACGGGCGTCAGCTTGATGATCGTGTGCAGCGGCACCCGCAGGTAGGGAAGTTCCTCTGCAATACATTCATATTATTATTATTGATAAGTTTGTTTTTGTTTCATATTCATTCGTGTTGTCATTACCGGCGGATTTGTCTAAAAAGTAGGCCAAAAGGCATCGCAGCACCGCCTGATGCGAGACGACGAGCACGTTGCCCTGCCTCTCCAGCTCCATGATGACGGGTTCGAGACGCGCCACCAGATCCTCGTAACTCTCGCCGCGCGGATAACGGTAAGCGAATTTGTTTTGGTCGCGAGCGCAAAAGTCCTCCGGATACTTTTCCTTGATTTCCTCGTAGGTCATCTCCTCGCAGATGCCGGCGTCGATCTCGTTCAGCGCCTTCCATCGCTCCTGCGGCGCCGTCACCCCGGACACCGTCTGAATGGTGCGCTTCAGCCACGACGTCCAGACGCGCAGACCCTCGATGTTCTGCTCCTTGATGTACTTGGAGAGGGCGCTCGCGTACAGCTTTCCGCGCTCGCTCAGATTCGAATCACCGCCGATGCGACCGTCCAGATTCTGCTCGCTCTCCCCGTGCCTCGTCAGGTATATCGTCCTCGGTGTTATGTGGATGTTCATGAGGTAGTAGACGATGCGCGCCTGCACGTGCCCCTCGTGCTTGTGGACGACGCACTTTTCACCCGTATTGTAGATTTTCATGAAGGAGATGTCGCGTTCCTTGTGCTCGTCCAGCGGCTGGTATCGCTCCTGGTAGTGCTCGATGCGTTTCAAAAAGTCCATCAGAGCGGCGTCCTTGTTCATATTGGTGTAATCGGGACTGCTCACTTTCACCTCCATGATGTTCTGCTCGATGATCAGCGGATCGTCGCACACCGACTCCACGAAGAACAGCTTAAAGCCCATCTTCTGGACGACAATGTCGTGGATGACCTTGCGTCTGTCGACCGTCGAATTCGTCGCATCGAAGACGGCCACCTCGCCACCGTTCTCCAGCCAAAGGCAGACGTCCTGCAGAGCTTCGACCGCGCACTGCGCCCTTATCGCCATCGCCTCCGTGTTGTCCTGCCGGAAGAACTCGTGGCTCTTGTATGCGGTCGTCGCGTGTCTTCTGTACTCGCCCAGATTGAAGACCCGAGTATTGATGCCGATCCAGTTGAGGTAACGCGACAGCTTCTTCGAGATGTACGTCTTCCCGCGAGCCGGCAATCCGACCATCGCGATTACGTGCGGACTGTTCACATAGTTGGCTCTTTCCCCTGCAAAAACAAAAAAACAATTTACTAATGTTGTATTTATTTTACAGATCAGACGGAGGAGAGAGTACAGCATCAACAGACGCCGAAAGGTCAAAGGTCCAAATCCAAAAGAAATATTACTTCGACTAATATGTTCGTGTGTGTGTATATGTGCGTGTGTGTGTGTTTATAGTTCAATACCGATGCGAATCGAGGTTGTCCTCTGGAATTGTGTTTTCCTCTTTTGCAGCAACTTCTCGAGGATGTTATCCTCTTCGCATTGTCCACTCATAGTTGCTGCTGCTGCTGCTGTTGCTACTGATCTGCTTCCAAGACGATGTGCACCAGTGTGTCTCCACTATCAACTGTGTGTGTGCGTTCCTCGAGGCACACACGCCATCAACAACCTCATCTCCCTTTCTCCTCGTCCCGGCATTCCGCAATTTACAGATAGGCCAAACGCGACGCATGTAGCAACGACGGCAGCAGCCAACGCAACGCGATCTGTTTTTTCTCTTTCTTCTCTTTCCTTGATTCATTTCACATAATAATATCCAATCAACACGTCGACCCATATAACATACGCGCATCGCGTGGCCAAAGCGCGAAACAAACACCCGACGATCGCCAAACGAGTTTCCCCTCTTTCTCCTTTTCTCATTCACTCACTCTCTCTAACGCCCGCCCGCCCTCTTGACGCTTCGTAGATTAGATAAACGTCGCCGCAATCGATGTAACAAAACAACAAAAAAAAAACATGATCATCATCCAACTTTGCGCACTTGATTATTATGCATTGGCCATATAAATAGCCCTCTGCCACATCGAACGTTTTATCGATTGATCTACCTATGTATGTATGTTTTTTATCGGCGAGTACCTTTGGACTTTGCGTGGAATCCCGCCAGCGCTCGCAATTTGACATTGAAATTGTCAAATTGATGACAGTGACATTAATGAAATGCATCCGGCGTCCGCGTGCGTCGCATCCCAATATCAAAGTGGGTCGTGCATCTCTCCCTCTCGTCAATCTTGCAATCATCGCAATTTTCCTCCCAAGACATCTTTCGTAGGGCGTCGCATTTGGTCGCATTCATTTATAATTGCAGTCGTCGTGCGGTCGACATATTTTCCATTAGTCATGTAATTTTCCATACAGTTCCAGTCTTTACCGAATTCGCCCCTCCTTCTCATTATCATAAGAATTTATAATTTTTCCATAGCCACGTGGATGCAACGCGACAATTAATCGCACTAGATTCATTCATTCATTACCATCCTCTGAGAATCAATCAATCGCTTTAAATTCTATTTCTAATCCGGACAATCGATCGATTTTCCATGGCAACAACAATAACACGTAGTAGTAGTCGTTGGATGGGTAATTAAAGTGAAACCGTGGCCGACGTTAATTTCCATCGTTTATTCGCAATTGGAATGTCAAATGCATTTGTTTCGAACACACGCGCTTGATTCTTTTCCAAGTGCCGCCTATACATACCTACCTATACATACATACAACGTTATCAGCTGTATTTACTTATTTCACTCTCTCTCTCTATGTCTACAACACATACAAACACTCTTTGTCGATGTTTATTATTTTTACATTTCCTTCAAGGTCCAATTTGCCATTGCTACTGCTTCTTCCCCATAACATTTACAATCAATGTTTATTTTCTTTTACTCTCTCTCTCTCTCTCTCTTTCGCACTCTTCTCCAAGAAACATATACAAATAATTTTGCATATATTTTTTTTTGTTTTGTTTTCGTTACCTATTTCAAAGGTCTCCTTGTTGAGGAATTTCCACGTAGACTGCGAGAATTTCAGTTCGACCTGATCCTGAGGCATCGTGCGTCCGATTACTGATTGCAATTATTACGCGTACAAATTATTCGCAGCACCACCCTTCTTCTTGCTGCTGTTGTCGCCGCTTTTTCTTCGCGCAAACACAGGAGTACTGCTGCGGCGTTACAGAACCACGTGTACACCACCACCACCACCACCGTTCTTCTTCGGGGCGCCTTTTTCTTCGTCGTGCATCGCCGCACAACACGCAGGTAGTAGCGCAAGGTTCGATTAGAAGCAACATACAGTAGGTATGGAAGGTAAATAATACACTTTCTGACCTTCTGGGCGACTTCGGGCAGACCGATAAAACCGGAATCGATCTCTGCTCTCTCTCTCTCAATTTTTTTGCAGTTCCTCTTCAATGAAAGAGACGCACGCACGCACATGCTCTCACGCACGTACAAAACAGACATGCATTTGTTTTTCTGCTCTTTCTCCGTAGACAATTGCAATTCCATCGGAGCGCGTTGACCTTTGTCATATAAAGAAAGAGAGAGAAAGAGAGAAAGAACAGCATAATCATCGTCATTCAATTGCCAAAAAAATAAAAACTAATCAAATTCTGAAATTCCCCACATCCTCATCTTCCTACAAATCTGCAACAAAGGAAGTTTTACATGTGCAGAAGAGATGTATGTCACGCAGTCAGTCAGTCAGGCGGACGTGAATCCCAGCACGTGATTTCCATCCTTCGCACCCCCACCTTGTGATCGGTGCGTGTGCGCTCGGTGAATCATGCATGTTTTTGCGCGCAAAAATTGTATTATAGAAGAAGCGAGATCGGAGGCGGCAGCTGTGTCGATGACGCTGTTGCCTTGGGGATGTAAAAATAAACGACGGCAACCGCTCGGTTTCCCCGGCAACAAACAACAAATTCGCATGACATTGTTGTTGTTGTTTCTCTGTGACGCCGGGCGTCTTGCGCCATATGACTGTCGAAATGTAGAAGCGTCGCGACGCTTTCATTTTTACTTATTATTCGTTATTATTATTTGTAAATTTTACTTTTAAAATTTGTTTACCTCTGATAGGGAATGGTTTTGTCTGGACGGTGGCCGTGTTGGGCGGTAGAAGACGTTTCGCTTCTGGCGACATCAGCGAAGGGCAATCCCTGCAATCGTACAGAGACGTCGACGACGACGATGATGATGACGAAGAGGAAGTGTTGGTAGGTGACGTCCCGGTGGAATTCCGCACTCGCAGAGATCCGTTGAAGATGTCCACACAAGCGCTGCTCATTTTCTCTCTCTCTCACACTCTCTTTAACACACACACTACTATATATTCTCTTTGTTTCTTTATGAATCTATTTATTTTCAGGTTGTTTTTGCTGTTGCTGTATGTTGTTGTTGTTGTTGTTTACGCGCGCGCGTTTCAATTTCGCGAACGTCGTTCCGTCTCGACGTCTGGCGTAACGTTGTCTGCGGCTCCGTCACGTTACATCGGTCGTATTTATATCGACGACGGTGGCTGGCGGCTGTTGGCGGTGGAGAGCGCTCTCCTCACCTTCCATTGCGAGAACCGCGCGCGCGACCGCTCGCCTATGTGATCTTCGACATGGATGGACGTCCGTCTTCTTCATCAGCTTTCGCAGAAATCAGGCCAACGCGAAAAAAAAAACAAACGTTCAACCCCTCTAGCTAAAAAAAAAAGAACAAACAAACGACAATCAATTACAATGTCATCGGGGATTTGGACAGTGTATTAGGCAACTTAAAGAGCTCTCCTCACAAAAAAATAATGTTAATATGTCGTTGGTCAAGCAAATATTTGAATAATTAACGATCTGTTTTTCAATAATATTTATTCGCAATCATCGTTAACGTTCCTTTTCTTATATTATATTGTCGTCAGCAATATAATATAAGAAAAGACTACTAGATCGTATCGCCACTCCACTTTAATCGTTCTACTCTATTAGCGCAATCTGTTGTAGATCTAAAGGTTAATTAAATCGAGCTCTCATTATCTCAATTGCAATTTCGGTTTTTTTGTTTTTTTTTTGGGGTACTTTCAAGATAAACTTTGCTCGTCCCATCTAATCACGGAAATAGTGCAAATACTAATTGCAATATTAACTAATAGTAAACTAACGATGCAGCCGATCGGTTTATTTGTATATTATTTAAAGATTTTAGGAGAAATGTGTAAAGTCTCGTGCACGAAGAGTTGCATACAGCTGTTGTATATTGCGTAATCGATAATCACGCGGAATTATCGAGCACTTACGGTTGTATAAGTGTATATGAGGGAGATGGGGTGAAAATAATAAATCGTGGCTGTGTCTTGTGATTCAAATCAAGTTTAATCGAATTTTAAAAGTTAGTAATACAAAATGGTTAAGTAACAATATAGTCGACTGGGGGGCTAAAAACAAATAAAATTCGTCTATTAAATCAAATTGAATTGTAAAATATAGGTGGTGGAGGGGATAAGGAGGGGGTGGTAAGAGGCCAACAGAATTCGTCTAAATAAATATTAATAAATAGTGACGGTCAAATAATAAACAATAAAGTCAACATTTACAAAAAAGAAAAACAACTGAGGTGGTGTAATGGTGCTGGTGGTGCACACTTGATTCATCATTTAAAGGAAAGAAAGAGGGAATTTTAAAAAGGAAATCGCGTCTGTTTCAGGTTTAGGCGGCGTTGAGACCGGGCGCCTCCTTCTTCGCTAAACCCGAGAGAAGCTTCTTCACCTCGGCGATGGCACGACCGGGATTCAAACCCTTCGGACAAGTCCTGGTGCAGTTCATGATCGTGTGGCAACGGTACACGGAGTAGGCGTCCGTCATCCTCTCCAACCGCTCGCTCGTTGCCTCATCCCTAGAGTCGATGATCCAACGGTAAGCCTGCAAATCATTTGATAATTCATCTCGCTCTCATTCTCTTTCATTTATAGTTACCTGCATGAGGACGGCAGGACCGAGATACTTGTCTCCGTTCCACCAGTAGCTGGGACACGACGTAGAGCAGCAGGCGCACAGAATGCACTCATAGAGACCGTCCAACTTGTCGCGGTCCTTGATGCTCTGCAGGTACTGCTGTTCGCCCATGTTAACTTCGTTCCTGCAAAACGAAACGATTAATGATGATAATATCGTTTTACAGGTGCGAATAAAGTTGCTCACTTCCTCTGCAGCCACGGCTGGATCGATTTGTACTGATTGTAGAAATGGTTCATATCGGGCACCAAATCCTTGACGACGTACATGTGCGGCAACGGGTAGATCTTCGTCGCCTTTCCTGAGGTCGTATCCACTTTACTGAAACCAAAAAAAAACGAATAATTAGTAATCACACAAATTATGCATTTGTTTGTTAGCAGTACGACTGGCTAACCTGATGCATGCAAGAGTGTTGATTCCACCGATGTTCATGGCACACGAGCCACAGATGCCCTCCCTGCAGGACCTGCGAAAGGTCAGGGTGGGATCCATCTCGTTCTTGATCTTGATGAGGGCGTCGAGGACCATGGGGCCGCAGGTGCTCATGTCGACCTCGTACTCCTGCATCCAGGGCTTCTTGCCCGGCTCGTCCGGATTCCATCTGTAGATGGCGAACTTCTTCGTTTTAGCTTGCAGTGCTCCGCTGGCATGGAAACTGCGCACCTGTACATAAATTTTTACGTATTAGCAGCGTGGTTATGTAACGCATATGCAAATCGTAATCAAACCTACCTGAGCGCTCAGCAAGGATCGCGACTGCTTCAGCAGCTGCAGACTGTTCGCCATCTTCTACCGCTTCTTCGTCTGAATCCTTTTAATTTCAATTAAAAACAGAGAAATCAATCCGGAGATCAATTTCAAAAACTTTCTTCTATCACCTCTGACAGCTGAACTTTTATCTCTCTCTCTCACTCACACACACACTCTGACAGAAAACGCTAATTGACATTTCCCACTCCTGGATGCAGGCAACACTATTTACACATTCACAATTTAATTGTCATTTCATCGGACAGATGGCGTTCATCGAACTTTCGGTTACGACCGCTTCGGGCGCCATTCAAACATCCGGTTGTTGCAAAGTTTTCGAAAGAGAAGATCCGCTTCAAGAGAGCATCCTCGTCAGAGCGATCGGTGAGCTTTCCGTTAATTATTTATATAATCGCATTATGAAAAGTTAACGAATATTTAACGTTTCAAACGCACATGAAATCAATATTTAATTAAATTCAAACATTTAACATCGATTTCCAATTTCGCGTTTGTTGATTTGACAGTTATCATTTCATTATTGTCTTTTGTTTCGTGTCAAGATGATTTGATTTTCTATATTTATTATTTAATTATAATTGAGGGATTGGGTTGAAATAATGCATTTCTTCAAATTCTTTCTTTTAATCTGGCTTCATCGTACATATGTGTGTTTTCGTGTGTATATATATAAAATCTCTTCTCCGCATCGACATCTAGCATCATCAGCAACAGCGGCGGCAGCATTCTCACTCACTCGCGACAATCAATCAAACATATTTCCTTTTTCTCTTTTTAAACTGGGAGGGAAAGGCACGATTGCACCACCTCCTCGAGATGTTCATCATCATCATCATCCGTCGGGTGGCTTTTTTTTCTTTCTTTCTTTCTTTCTATAATCTATCTAACTAAATATTATTATTACTATTATTTTGTATTCAATTCTGCACTTTCGTTATTTAGTCTCCAAAATTAACAAACATCATCATCATTAACTACATCGTCGTCGTCGTTTTCAGTGAGCATTTTCTTTTCCGCGTAGGAAGAAAACATATAAAATACACATCATCATTTTTATCACATTTTCTCGTTCGCCTTTTTTCTTACATTTCTCTCTATAGAAACTAAAACAGAGTGTAAATATAAAAATTAAAAAAACACACACAACAACAACAGTACAACGATTATATAAATAATCGTAGGAAACGATTAACATAGAAAAAGCACCATTTCGATCCAGTTTCTTTTCTTAAAAACTTCCCTCCCTCCCAAAGAAAACGATAATGATGGTGAAGCGCATCAGAAAAATCAAAACTAAGTAAGATAAAACTTTCTATTTCCAATTCCCCACTCCCCCAAAAGAAATGATAACAAAATAAAAAATATAATAACTTAATCATAATGATGATATATCTATATATTATTACAATTATCATTTAAATCTATTCGTAATATACATATATATGTCGATATATATTTTTTTTTGTCTGCAATAATAAACACAAATTATAATCATAATATTATAATAATTAAAAAAAAAACAAAACAAAAAGAATATAATAATAATAATAATAGTAGTAGAAAAGATACACACATACACAGATAGAGAGGGAGATGGGGAAAGAAAGAGAGAGAGAGTGAGAAACAATGTACATAAAAATTGGAAAAATAATCATATCTGTTTTCTTTTTTGCTTGCTTCTTTCTTTCTCTGTTTTGTTTTTTTTTTTTTCATTTGATATTTTCAATTAATACGAAATTATGATGTATGTATATATATAAAAAATAGTAATTATTAAAGAAGACAAAACAACAACAACAAAACATTGATGATGAATGCGAATAGTAGGCCGATTTTCCATAGATATATATATCTTATATTCCTGATATATACATATATTCTTCTCGTAACACTTTTGATTGAAAAAAAATTATATATATATATTTCCACTTTTTCATTGATGAACCAATGAACGGGCGAATTATATGTGTTTGTGTGTGTATGTATAACAAATATCCTTCTATATATCTTTTCTACTTTACTTCTTCTTCATTAATATATTTATTTATTTATTATTATTATATATTTATATATAAAAACTTTTAAACTCGAAATGCGTCTCGTGTGTACAAATCAGATCCATGCGAGAGTCCGTTGTCGTAGCCAGGCCCAGGCCTATCGATACAATATACAGCAGCAAGTAGTAGTAGTTGTAGTAGTAATAGTGAGGAAGAGAGGTCTAATCATTATGTATTATTACTTGTTCATATAGGTATAGTTATAGAATATATACGTAGTAATAGTAATAATAGTAACAGTACATATATGTATGTATATATATATATATTTGTTTTATATATAATTAATCGGTTCAATAATGTTATTATTAGTTATCTTCTTTTTTTTTGCAGCATTTGTTTATTAACTTCTCCTCCCTTCTTCTTATAAGAATTACTATTTTTTTTTCTTTTTCTCTTTGTTTCTAAATTAATTGGAGCACCAAGTTCGGCCGCACGCGGTGTGTAACAAATTGGCAGTGTTCGTCGTCGTATTTATCTCGTGTTTAATTTTCTTTCTCAAAATGACGAAAAGATTACCAACAAAATAATAATAATTATAATAAGTAAATTGAAATTGAAATCGGGTCATTGGAAAATATTCAGACTGCGCAAAGACGGCGGATATAAAAATGATTAATCAATAATGTTGTTGTTTTTTGATGCCCAGTTGTTGTTGTTGTTGTTTTTTATTATTATTTATTTGTCGTTTGTTTAGCGTCTGTTACCCCAAGCGCCTGCGATCGGGGAGACCTGGGGCGGCTCGCTGGGACGGCCTCCGAACGAGGGGAATTCGGTGACACTGTCGGTGTTCGGGGCCTGCTGCTCCCATGGTCCACCTGCCACCACGAAACCGTTGCTGTCACGTCCACCGCCTCTGTGCTGATTGTCACCACCCTGGCTGCTCGGTGGGGCGCGGTAGATGTTCAGCATCTCCTGCTCGGACACGTCCTGCATCTGCACGAGTGGGGAGAAGTAATGTATTAATTATTATTTATGGTCGGTCGGTGTATATTTACATATTCCTCTTCCAGATTGAGCAAATGGTCCTTGGCTTCGAGCACGTTCTCCTCGGGTCCGGTGATGATAACCAGACTGGGATTGGCGTCCTCGCTGCGCGGGAACTTGATGTCCACCTTGAAGTCGTCCATGATCTTGCGGATGCTGCGACCGCGCGTTCCTATGAGGCGCGAGTGTACGCGCGGGTCGATGTTCACCTCCTCCTTGACGAGGTCGTTCAACTCGTTGACGATCTTCATGATGTCGTCACGGGCGCGGTAAGTATTCTCCTCGTACCCGGTGATCTTGATGATGTGCTCCTCGGGATCGCCGCGTTTCGGGAAGGTGATCTGCACGTCGTGATCGGCGCGAATCTTCGTGATGACGGCACCGCGCTTACCGATGATCTTCGGATGGAAGTCCGGGTTGACCTCCATCTGCAGAGCGAACGACTTGAGTTTGCGCTCCTTGCGATCGATCTCGATCTCGGCGACCTTCGCGAGGACGGCTTCGCGCGCGTTCTCCGTGTTTTGCGGGGTCCCGGTGATCTTGATGCGATCCTCCTCTTGATCGGCTGGTGATAGAACGATGTGTACGTCGTGCGCGTCCATCAGTTCCTTGACGTCGCGTCCGTTCTTCCCGATGATCGATCGATGTAAGTCGAACGGCACCTGCACATCGATGGTGATGGGTCGGAGATCGAGCAGAGCCTGTCTAGCCGCCCTGCAGTTCTCCTCCTTGCCGGTGATGCGGATCACGTCGCACTGCCTTACCACAACCGCGTCCTCCGGTTCGCCGCAATCGCCGTTCATCTGCTGCTCGTTCTCGGATTGCTGCTGCTGCTGCTGCAGTTGCTGCGTGTACTCGTCCGTGTTGCTCTTGTCGGGGAACTTGATTTGCACGTCAAACTGCGCGACTATGCCTTGCACCTTGTAGCCTTTCGCGCCCATCACGGTGCGATGCACCTGCTGCGGAATGATGCATTCGAGGGTGACCATCGACTCGAGGTCGGCGATGTGCTCGAGAATGCGCAACTTCGTCGCCTCGATGCAATCCTTGGCACCCTTCAGCACCACCTTGTCGCCCTGCACTCCGGACCTGGGGAACGATATGGTGACGCCGCCGCACTCGTCGCTGATGCGATGCAGGATCTCGCCGCGTCTCGCAACAAAGTACTTGTGGTGTTTCGGATCAACGGTGATCTCGCTCTCGGTGATGTTGTCTATTTCGCGGATCGTCGCCTCCAGTTGTTCCTTCGCCTGCAGCACCGCCTCCTTCTTTCCGATGATCGTGATCAGTTCGCGATCCTCGTCCTGTCCGGACGGGAAGACGATACGCGCTCCGGTCGCGTCGCGAAGCTTCTTGATGTTCGCGCCGCTTTTGCCGATCAGGAATTTGTGGTGTTGCGCCTTGGCGCGCACCTCCGCCGTGTAGCTGCTCAGCTGACGTTCGCTCGCCAGATCGAGGAGTTGCTGCTTCGCCCTGTCCACGTCCTCCTTGGGTCCGCGAATCGTAACCTTGTCGCTGCGGCTCTCCGCACTCGGGAATTTGATCGCGACGCCGCCGCAATCCTCCATAATCGAGTGGATCAGCTTGCCGCGCGATCCGATCAGAGAGTTGTAGAATTTCGGATCGATGACGATCTCCTCGGTGACGATCGTCTCGAGTTCGTCCTGGATCTTGCGGATCTTTTCGCGCGCCTCCTCCACGTTCTCCTTCTTACCGGTGATCGTGATCACGTCGTTGGTGTCACCCTCGGCGGGCAGATCGATCTTCGTCTGCGTTTCCTCGCGGATCTTGCGGATGTTGGCGCCGCCCTTGCCGATGATGAACTTGTGGAACTGTTTGAAGATGGGCACCTCTATCTGAAACGAGGACTCGTTCAGCTCCTTCACCACCTTCTGCATGTGTCGGTAGCACTGATCGACGTCGTTCTTCAGACCTCTGATCTTGACGACGTCGCGCTTGTCGTTCGGTCCAGGGAAGCTGATCTGCACCTGGTTGAAGCGTTCGCGAATCTCCTTGATGTTCTCGCCTCGTGTTCCAATGATGCTGCGATAGTGTCGCTGATCGATGATCACGTCACGCTCCTTCTCATTCTCCAACTTACAGACGAGTTCCTCGAGTTCCAGTTGAGCCTTCTCGACGCCCTCGCGTACCCCCTCGATACGTATCTGGCCGCTCTCCTCGATGTTGATGGCCACGCCTGCCTCGTCCTTGATGCGATTCACGTTGACGCCGGACTTGCCGATGATGTGCTTGTAGAACTTCTGGTCGACCTTCATTTCGGTGAAGGTGTAACGGGCGACGTAATCGCGGGCGATCTGGTCGATCCGTTCGTGCACCTTCTCCACTTCCTCGGGCGGTCCCTCGATCTTGATCTTGCTCTCCTTATCGTTGAACTCGACGTGCACCTTCGCATAGTTCTGCGTGATCTCCTTGATGCTCGCCCCCTTGCGTCCGATGATGTACTTGTGGATCCAGGAGGGTGCCTGCACGTCCGTCGATCTCACCGAGTTGGCCTTTTCGTAGACCTTGCCGAGTGCAGGTCCGAGTCGATCGTGCGGTCCACGGAGGGTAATCGTGTCGGTCGCAGAGTCGCTCGGCGGCATCTCGACACTCACACCGGTCTCCCTCAATATCTCGGCAATGGTCGAACCGCGCGGCCCGATCACGTACTTGTGCTGAGACTTGGGTACCTCGACCTGCACCGTGTTGCAGCATTTCTTCATCTTTTCGTGGATCGCCTCGATCTTGGCCTTCGCCATAGCGACACCGTCCTTGTCTCCGGCGATGACTATCTCGTCCTTCATCACCGACTGAGGCGGCACGTTGATGCGAGCCCCGGTCTCGGCGATCATCGCCGCCAGATTCTCACCGAAAGCGCCCACGACGAACGGATGGAATATCTTGGGCACGTCCACACGTTCGAACGCCTTCTTCGACTGCTCATCTGAGGTGACGCGGATCTCGTGTTCCGCCTTCTCGATGCCCTCCTTCGGACCGACGATGACGATGTTCTCCGATGGATCGTTCATCGACGGAACGGTAATTTTGGTTGCAGTCAGTTTTTCGAGTTCCTTCAGCTTGTCGCCCTTCTTGCCGAGGATCCAACGGTGGTGCTCCTTCGGTATCGATACGTTCTTGGACGCCTGCGTCTGGAAGTTGGAGAGGATCTTGCGACGCGCCTCGAGCACCTCGTTATGCTTGCCGCTGACGAGGAACGTCAACGATTGGTCCTTGCCGGCGGAGATCTCGATGTGAGCGCCGGTCTCCTTCATAATGTTACCGCACGAGTGAAGACTTTCGCCCTCGCCGAACTTGTCGCTGTTGTCGAGCTTGCGTTCGGCGAACGGCACACGGAACACCTGCGTGATCACGGAGGTGCCGACACGCAGACTCCTGGTGGCCGCGTTCCAACCGCCCGCGCCTCCACCGAGCATGCCGTTTCCGCCGCCTCCTGCACCGCCCTGCGATTGAGCGGATTCGGGAAGTGCCGGGAAGAGATCGTCGTAGCTGCGGACGGACGGTTGCTCGTAAGCCGCGATTCCGCTGCTGCCCACCACAACGCCGCCGCCTCCGCCTCCATCCTCACCACTTCCAACCTCCATCGCCGCCATCGGTTGCTGCTGCTGCTGCTGCTGCATCATTATTCCTTTAGCTTATTTTCGTCTTCGGGATGTCCTGAGTCGCGCCAAAGTCGTTACAGTAACACTGCAACATACAAAAACATACAAGTAAGAAAAACAATAAACCATTCGTAATGACCATATAATATCAATATAATTGTATACAGCAAGAGAATGCCAAGACGATCATCGTTCCCGGTCACATCAGCTGATAACGATAACAAACAGCGAAACAACAACAACAACAACATTACGGTGAGTACATCCAGCTCTATTATTTTGTTTGTTGTTAACAAATGCTGCTCCTCCTCCACCTCTCTTATCCTTCACCACTTTGGTGCAGTTGTCAAACCGGCTCAAGATGGTGAAGGGAGGGAGAAGAGAATGTGAAAGAAACAAAGAGCATCGGGTTCATCATAACCACACGTGTGTGCATTCAATTAATTAATAACATTTCATCTTTTCATTATTTTTAGGCCACATTAATTACTAGGCCACAACTTTGGTTGTACTTTCTTCTAACATATGTCATTATTGTATTATTTAGGGTCATTTACGTGTGCACGTGCAAATTTCCAAAGAAAATATGACATATACACGGCTACTATTCCCGTCTTCTTTCTATGCATGCGTGTGTGTATAGGTTGCGTTCGTCGTGTATATGTGGCACTGACGTTATCAGAGTCGGCTCCGGTCAACAGCGCGACGTAAACGTGGAAAACATATGGCACATGGCCGGAGGGGGCGGACGCACGAACCAACGAACGAACGGACGGACGGAAAGGGACAAAAGTCAACCGGGGCGGACTGACTGTGAGAGGTAGAAAAAAGGTTCTTTCCAGGTATTTCCAGGAGAAACTATGCAAACGAAGATAAAGATAGAGAGAGAGTAACAATCGTTGCAAAGAAAATGTATGGAATGCGGTGAACGTGGGCTGCGCGTTTCCTCGCCGTACGGCGGGCCGCTGCCGTCGACGTGTCAGATGAGTTGTACACACACACACGCACATCCATACATTTGTAGAGGTGTCGTGTAAGTAAGTGTACATAGATAGATACACACACACATGTGGATAAACGCACACGAGGGGAGCATGCAGCATGAAACGAATGAATGAATGAAATGCACAAGTACACGAGTAGCAAATGAATATATAATAAATAAGAAAATGGGGGGCGATCACTTACTGTACTGTAAACACAGAAAATCCGTCCTAGAAAAACGTCGGTTTCCTCAGTTTCTCCAGCTTTGCTCGGTGCGTGTCTTCCTGCAAACAGACAGAGACAGAAAGAGAGAGATATGTTAGTGAACGAGAAGATTACACATTTCGCAAAAGTGATTTTTGTGCACGGTGAATGTGTATATGATGTGGAATAACGATGATCATCATCGTTTCATCGTCGTCATCATCGAGCTAAGAAAGATAAGAATTGAATAATAACAAAATAAATGACGATTGTACGACGAAGACGACGACGATGACCACACACACGTAGACACACGTCCATACGAAACAAATCACTTTGCTGCACTTTTTCTATTCTATTGAATTAATTGTTGTATATATATATATATATTTTCTTGGATTTGCACCACATCCGGCCGACCGGCCACTCACTCACTGCTACAATTCGACCGACCATCGTCACATAACCAGCCTCAACCGAATCGCACCACCGTCGCATCGTCCTGTCCACGTCCATCGAACAAGAAGTAGCGATCAGAAGACGACGACGACTTGTGAAGATGTCGATGTCTATCTACTACCTACCACATGTCGTCTTCCTGTCGCAAAATACACTCACACGTTCGATGATCACGACGAAGACGACGACGACGGAGGCGGCGGCTGCTGCTGCTGCTGTTTCTGCAGAGGTCGTTGATGAGTTAAACAGAGAAGTAGAGAGTGAGTGAGAGCGGGTGAGCGCGGAGGTGGCGCACGTCCACACGTACCGACTGCCAAGTGGAAAATGTGCCCGATTCAATTCTGCCTGCGTGTATCGTTTCTAAAAATAAACTCTCGTCTCACTCGCACCGCATACGCTCGCACCTCTTCTATCGCACGAAGCAGCCGCCCGCCGTTGGCCGCCGCCACCACCGTTACACGACCACCACCACCACCTTAGCACCACCACGTCAACATCACCGCCACCTCTGCAACTCGAACGAACTAACAACGATTTTAAGGTTACGAGACACACGTTGCCATCGCCGTTCGTTCAAAGAGGGCGTACGCAACACAGATCTCTCCTCGAACAGCACGTGCACTGACAGTTGACGTCAATCGTAGAAAACGCAGAATCGACACACACGCACACACACTTCATTCAACAGATGATAAACGTAATTTATTTTCAATCCAAGTTTACGTCAAATCCAATTGATAAACTTCTGATAAACTTTAATTGCATTCACATCGAATTCATTCAATTAATTCCTAATATTAAACAAAATTGTTCTTTGTTGGTCTGCAGTTCGTCGTCATTTGTTTGTCGACTGCACTGCACTGATGAGTCCCAAGTTAGGACGAAACCACGAGAAAATCTAAATTTGCTCTTTGATAAAATGGATTAATCAATCTCGAAAACTAATGAATTTTTTTTGTTATCAGAACGGTACATCTTACTACGACATACGTTTACTAATGTGCTCAATAATAATAGAGTAAGTAAATTAAAATCAAAGATTGGAGAACTGACTCACTTTTTTTTTTTTAATTCAAGTCAATGTTCAAAGAGTTAATGTATTAGAATTAATATAAGTCTTTACCTAACAAATTGTTATTTCTCTATCGACGAAAACTTAATATCACAACAACACTTTTTTATTATTTTATTGCATAATCCACACATTCCAAAAACATCAAAACACAAAAATTC
>NW_017097121.1:0-95129 GCF_001412225.1 Nicrophorus vespilloides
TCCTTCGTACCTGTCCAATTGACTCTCTGCACGTTGAAGCTGGGGTTGTTCCCCTGAGTATCAGACGGGAGAGCAGTACTAAAAAATATATGTGTAAATTAATGTCCATCCAGAATACACCTGTGATAAATGCGATACGTCGGGCATCTTTTTTGTTTGGAGCTAAGCCCTTCTGGCCGAGCAAGGGAATGCCCCTTTTAATTGAAATTTTTAACATGATGAGCCAATGGGAGTACCGCATATATAAGCACACGATCAAAGACTTTTTTGGCCTACCTGTAAATATTTGCTCCAAAATGTGGAATAGGGTAGATTTTATGAACAAGTGCAATGTGAATGTTTCAGTGCAGCAGCTTATACAAAGCTTCCTGTTTTTTATAAATGTGGTATGGTCTGGTCATGTGCATATCTACACAGATGGTTCAGTGATACATGACCCCAAATCTTCTGCCTATGGGATTTATATTGATGGCAATGGCCTATCTGAGAGCGGAAGGATTCCAGAGGTTTCCTCGATATTCACAGCCGAGTTATATGCAATTTGCAGGGCACTAAAACTAATTGAGAGAAACGAATGGAGTAAGAGTGTGATTTTTTCTGACTAAAGTGCGTTAGACGCTATCCAATCCTCGCAATATTCAGCCAAAATAAATTATATTGTTCTCCAAATCAAGGACAGGTTGAGTCTCTTGGAAAGTATTGGGTCAGAGGTCTCGATGTGCTGGATACCGGGACATGCTGGGATCCCTGGGAACGAAAGGGCGGATGCGTTGGCGAATGAGGGTCATATGGCCAATATGACTGACCTACTGGTTCCGTTCTCGGATATCAGTGAAATAATTAACAAGGAAGGAAGGGAAAAATGGCAGTACCTATATGATATCAGGTCAGAGAACAAGGGAAAATATTATTTCGAGGGCAATCCGAGAGTGGGAATGATACCATGGTTTAAAGATTACGAACGGGCCATAACAGATCTGCAGCTCATCTTTTTAGGATGAATTTGGTGGATTCACCGCACTGTGACTGTGGGATGATATCCACCACTAATCACATTTTTTTTGAATGTGAAAACAACAGTGCTGCTACAAAATTGCTCATAAGTGGACTAATTTCGGAAAAAGTTTACCTTCCAACATCAATAGACGTCCTGTTAAGGATGAAGGATATCAAGATATATAGACTGATCTTAAATTTTATCAAAAAATCTGGATGTGTTGTTTGAATATTTATTATATATGTATTTATTCGGTTGTCTTTGTTACCCCTTTTTAATCTGTTCTAACACTTTTTATTTAACGATCCGAGGCCTTCCCACACTGTGATAAGAGCTGATAGGTCCCTGCTCGTGAAGAGTTTGTATAAATGTTGAATTATTTTTTGTTATTTTTTTATTATTTATAAATTTACTGTATATTTATACATTAGCAGGGTGATTCTGAGTAATTGTTCAATTATTCATCTTTTTATTGTTATATTTTTTACTTTTTGCTTGATTATATACTCTTTTAGTTTGTACTAGACATTGACTGGCTACATACACTGTGAGGTGTGAGCTAAGTGCACACCTCCACTCTAGTATAGAGTGGAGGAATCAGAACAGAACAGAATCAGAACAGAAATTGATTAAAACATAATCAATTGATTAAAGTAATTGAAATTAAATTGAAATCTTCTCCAAATCAATAGAAATGTAATGCAACCTAAACTAAAACATGTACATAAAACGGAAATACGAACAAGAACAAAGGGAATCAAAGGAAATTAATTGATAATTTTAAATTGGCTCATTAATATAAAATATAAAAACCTGAAAAGAATTTAAGAAGAGGATGCAAAAGTAATTAAATTTTTTGAATAAACGCTATAATAATTGAAATTATGAAAAATATTTTTAGGCTTATTTTGAATCCCGTGTGATATAAAATCACTTACTTCTTGATGTTTTCATCTGGACATCTCCATCTCAGTCCTCATTGTTGGTCACGAACACTCGCGAAAATATACCAAAAAAAATGGCATAAACTCTGGAGTATTAATACTCCCGTGATTCTAATATTAATAAATTTTTAGCAAGATGAGTAACGAGATTTTAAATAAACTGTACTCACGGTTGAATAACAAGAGCCTTAAACTTGTTTTCAAAATAACACACAAAAACACTGTAAATCAGAAAGTACAACAAAGTTTCGGCCTATTTGACTGTAAAACCAATGGTTTAGCCCAGAGGTTCCCAAACTTTTGTGTGTCGTAGACCCCTTGCCATGTTTTTCGGTTTTGTGACATCTTTATAATTATTAAGATCTTTGCTCTGAGACTGCGCGTATGCTTGTAACAAGATGATACTGGTATATCAATATGTGCAGGTTTTTACAAGTTCAAAATGTATTGCGACCACAAAGCGAATGCCTACATCCTACAACTTACACAATTTTATTAACATATATAATATTTTTTTACTTTATAGGTACTTTTATAAATAATGTATATGTCTTTATATTATAAGATAGTGTAATGTAAGTAAATAGGTACTATCAGTGTATGTTGAGATCCACTATCGTAGACCCCCAAATTGTTTTTTCGCCGATGTAGACCCCTTGCAGGTTGTCATAGACCCCTAGGGGTCGATATAGACCACTTTGGGAATCACTGGTTTAGCCAGTGGCAAAGACTTTTCCGCTGTGATCTGTTGCTTGCATATTTCGGATACGAGCATCCACCTTCCATGCGAATCACTGCGAACGTGATAAGCTCATAGAATGACCTGGTATTTTGAATACCTTGCATCCAAATAAATAACGAATATCAATTTTTAAAAAAGTACTGTAACTGTAAGAAAAAAAATAGGAAGAAATTAAGATTTGAATTACTTACGATTGATGCCAACATCATGTCTAGGAAATTTCATTAGTTATTGCGCACATGTAATTGTAACGATGTTGACTTAAGAAAGGGTCGCGCTCAACTACGGCGTGAGGACGTCACGATCGTACCACCCGGTGCCAGGTGCGTCATCTTTTTTTTTTTGCAATAAAAATGCATTGTTGCTATCAGTTGATGACAATATTAAACAATAGAAAGGCGCAAGGGGACGCATCGGTCCGCCATTTTGTACACAATCAAATTTTTAATTAATTAACGCAAATTTCTCAAATACGAGTTATTATGGAATACGCACATTTTAACACAAGCTACGCAATCGATTAGCGAACAAATTGGGAGATTTTTCGATGCAGTGTGATTTTTTTTAAAATCACATTCGTCACCCACCTTTAATTACAGCTAAATCTAATGAGACTGTGATCTCCGATGACGGTTTTCTTAAAACACAACACAGTTCATCGGATTTAAACTAGTTGCACAACATTTTTTGAAGTTATAACACCGGAGCGAACGCCGACGCGTTGAAGCAGTTGAAGAACAAACTGGACTGAGCATCCCCCTCCACGAACCGACGCAAACGCAGTATGTGATAGTTTGCAATTGTTTATAAATTAAAAATGTTTGATAATGTCAAAACTCCCTCTTGTAGACCAATTGATAAACACAATAGCGCCAATATGACAAAAAACAATTAATTATTAATAATTATCTAATTAAATGAATGTGAAGATATGAATGAATATTGTTTTCATAGAAAATAAAGGAAATGTTAACCGATTGAATGAAATTCATCGAATCCGAACAAATTGAGTACAGTTTATGAAATTATAAAGAAATCTTAACTTCTGCATTTTGTGATTTTCATTTCTCTGTAATTCACAATCAAAGTTGAAATAAATGAAAAATTAACGATTTCACATTTATTGATCATTGTTTTTTTCTCAGAAACTATAATAGATAGAATGGATAGGTGCATATAAAAGTTGGATAATAGGGGAATGCAGAGAATATTCAAATATTGCTGTAATTTGCGTTCAGAAACTAGGGATTACTAGGGCTAGGGATTCTTCAGTAAACGTCTGATATTTTTTTAATGAAAAGTTTAAATATTCAAATTGTTTGCAGCTATTCGGTATTTGTGCCATATATGTTTATGAAATCGTACTAAAATAATCATACAAGTATTAAATACGATAATTGCGCCATCGCAGTATCAAAACACACAATTTCCTTGAAACCTAACCTACAATTTCAAGTAAATGGTCTAATAAGTATTTGTATTATTGTTTATATTCATACAACTTGTATGAAGTATAAGAAAATCCAATACAATTAAAAATAATAGCAACAATGGACGAGGACGACAATAAATTATCAACTGATTCAGATTCAAGCGATGAAGAAGATAAAGTAATATTTCTAATATTGAATTAATTTCTCACTACCTCATGCCTAATTTTTTTTATAGGCATTAATGAAAAGGGCAGAAGAAATAGAGGGTTTATTAAGCAACAACAAGTATTTATATGATCTCCATGTAGAACTTGTTGGATTGTATCAGAAGATAGTGGATTTAGTTTCTTTGCGGCAGGCCTACAAGAGATTCTACAACATCTATCCACTAACAGATACTCTATGGTTGAATTGGTTAAAAATTGAAATGGAATTGGCAACTGGTGAAGAGGAAAAGAAAAATGTTCTGGAACTTTTTGAAAAGGCTACAAAAGATTATTTGTGTATGTATAATACAAGTATTAATTATATATTAAATTAATACATGTGCATGTTTCAGCTGTTAAATTATGGTTGGAATATGCTCAACATGCTATGGGCTGCTGCTCTTTGGAGGAGACAAGAACTATTTTGGAGAAGGGCTTAAATGCAGTCGGGTTGCATGTTTGCAACGGTTCGTTGTTATGGGATACTTTGAGGGAATTTGAATTGGCGAATTTATCAATGTGTCAGCAAAATTCCGAAAATTATAAGATGCAATTGAAGAAAGTCGTCTCAACGTTTCGGAGGCAATTGTCAGTACCTCTGCTGAATATGGAAATAACATATGAGGAATGGAACGAATTCTTGAAAAGCGTAGACAATGAAGAGTTAGTAGATAACAAAGCGGTGGACTGGGGTTACAAAAATGCTTTGAAAATTCTGGAAACGTACAAACCTTTTGAAGATAAACTATTAACAGCTACAGCAGATCAAGAGATCTACAACATCTTTAAAGAATATATCAAGTCTGTAAAAGACCCGTCAGTAATCCTGTGCTTATACGAAAGGGCAGTTGAAAAGATTTGTTTGTTGCCTGATATATGGCTTGATTACTGTTATTACGCTTACGGTTTAGGCGAATGCAGCGTTAGTATAAGTGAAAGAGCTGTTAGGAATGTGACGTGGTCGGAAGATCTTTGGGTTTTGAGATTGAGGATACTCGAGAAGAACAATGTTTCCGATGCGGATGTTCGAAAGTGTTATCAGGATGGTATACATTTCATACAGAACGGTTTAGATCTGTGGATGAGCTATTTGGATTACATCAAAAGGAATTCACCGGATCAACTGATGGATTTGTTTGAAAAGGCTGAAGAGACAGAAGTGGATCCGACGCGCAAGATCACCAGGTTACACGCTCGTCTCCTCTTCAAATCGGAAGAAGCCACTAAGGCTAGAAAACTTTGGAACAGTATCATGCACGATCCAATTTGCAAGCAAAATTATGTTTTCTGGTTAGAATTGATTAATTTGGAGCGACAATTTGGTACTGTAACGTCTGTCCGAGAGACATTCAGGAAGGCTATAAATTGTTGCAAAACTGAGCAAATTATTTACGACGAATGGTTGCTGTTTGAACGGGAATGCGGTTCTGTAGAAGATTTAGTTAAATGCACCGAAAAACTTAGAACTGTCCACTTTCCGATTATCCAAGCTACGCATTATCAAGAAGCAGTTGAAACTAATGTAAAAAAACGTAAAAGAGATGCTGAGCCTTCGGGCAATAAGAAAGTTAAGCAGAATGACGGAAATAGGAAATTAACGGATGAATTGAGGTTTAAGAAAAATGATAGTAAAAACGTTGGTTTGGTTCGAAATCAAGGCGCACCTGAGAATTTGGATCACGCGAAATCCGTCTTCGTAAGCAATTTGGCTTATAATGTAACGGCTGATTCATTAGCTCCAGTGTTTCCGAATAGTAAAATTACTTTAAGCACGAATAATAAAGGATTATCGCGGTGCTTCGGCTACATCGAGTTCAAGACGGAAGAGGAAGCTGAAGCGGCGTTGCTTAGAGACCGTGAGCCCTTCGAAGGTCGCCCCATCTTCATTTCCAAGTGCAAAACGAACAAAGCCGAACGGCAAAAGATGTTCCAGTTCTCCGAGAATTTGGAACTGAATAAGCTGTTCGTGAAAGGTTTACCTTTCGCACACACCAAGGAAGACGTGGAGAAGATGTACAAAGATTTTAACTGTTTGGACGTGAGACTGGTGATGCACAAAACGGGTCAATCGAAAGGTTTGGCGTACGTCGATTTCGGAAACGAAACCGACGCGGCGAACGCTTTGAATGCTACGAATCAAATGAAGGTTGGTGAATTCGTCATAGACGTCGCGATAAGTGCTCCACCTTCGAAGAGAAAGGAATTTCCGGAACCGTTCAAAGCGCCGGAAAGAACCCTCAAACTGTTCGTGCCACGTTCAGTCACCAAAATCCAACAACCATCAACAACAACTAAAACCACCACCACCAACAATAAACCAATGAAAAGCAACAATGATTTTCGCAATATGCTTGTTAAAAAATAACGAGTTTTACATTGATTGTTTTTTTTTTTTTTTGTTTTTATTCAATATATAATACATTTAAATATATTTTCCATGGAGGAGCGAAAAGAAAAAGTTAACGATTTTCACAAATAAAAAATAATAATTAACCCAACCTCGATCATTATTACTGTTATTATTATTTCATAATTAAATAAAGAAATAGTTAAGAAACATAGACGATTTTTTATTATTTAAACAAAACAGAGCAAAGATTTTGCTATAAGAAACAATTTATTTAATTTTTTTTTGTTAGATTTGATGAAAAATACTGTTTTTTTTTTTCTTTTCTCTCAAGAAAAACTAATTATCAAATAATTGTAGTTTTTAACGTGATCATGCAAACACCTAATATAGTCGAATTACAAAAATAGACAGTTGTCACAAATATATATATATATACATAATTATCTTTTTTCAAAAAATATGTTTCTTATAACTATGTTAAACTCTTAAAACAATAAAATAACAAACTTCCAATCTTCTTACTTGTTACTTCTTCCATAACAGGTACAAAATTCAATATACAAATATATTTACTATATAAAAGGATTCGAAAAGTAGTTTTTTGTGTGTTAATATTTCTCTTTGTCAACATTTCGTATTTATCATTCAATTTGTTTATTATTTACATATATTATTATTTAATAATAATAGTGTGAGGTTGGAAATATCTCCTTCTACTGTGAAAATAGTTCATCATCATCAAAAAGTATATAGATATATATATATTCTTTGTATACGCAACTTTCCCCATCTGCGATGGAATTTGAGCATGGAACGAAAAATAATAAAAAGTAAACTTAATAAACACGCATGTAGAAAATTCAACCTTCGAATTTCCCCTCGAAATTTAGCGACGTCGAGAGAAAAATAGATGGAGAGGAGAAATCCAAAAGGAATCTTTTGGCATCCTTACTAATATCAAACCCTACTTACAACTAATAAAAAATATAAACTTAGCATTAAGGAGAAACACATAAAAATTTGTACAAACATCAAAATATATTATATTCATTTTGGACTTGGAAAATTGTATTGCAAAAAGAAAAAAAACTTAAGACAAAATTGAGAGAGCCATTTCCAACATGAACAATTCATATTTAAAAAAAAAAAAAATAATAATAATATTTTAAACAAAGCATAAATGTAACTACAACTCACGTAAGAACTATATTCAACCTTACATATTAAGATATTTACCAAAGGTATTTTAAAGGCACATTGCGAAAGATACTTTGAAGAAAAAAATAATAATTGAGATATAGCTCAGTTTCATACGGCTACACCTGCACGTCCTCTTGCTCCTTTTCCCGTTGTCTCACGGCGACGGCGGTCTCGACGAGCAAGTACAGACATTTGAACTTATCCTTGTCCTCGCCTTCGGGCGGCGTCGGTGGTGGAGACGACGGGAGCATCGGCCCGATCGAATGGGCGGGCATCACCTGCACTTTCGGATTGGTCAGGGGGTGCGGTAATTGCGGCAGATGCGCCAATTGCGGATGGGAGGAGCTCCAATAGTCACCACCACCACCACCGCCCGTCGCTTTCTCATCTTCGACGGAACTGTACTCAACAAAACATCAAATTAGTTATCAAAAAAAAAATGAAGTTCGTTACAATTTCTTCGCTTACCCTCTGCAGGCCGGATGTTGCGCAGCATCTTTGCCACCGCTAATACCGTATCTGATGACGGGCCAAGGATTGAATTTCTCTTCTTCGCTCGGACTCGAACTCTCGTACTCGTTAGGACTGTCGCCCTCGGACCTATACAGCAACGTCAAACTCTCATCATAGTCGTGATCTAATCTTATTCTCTTTCCCCCAACCGAAGGGTCAACTTCCCAAGCAACCTGATTCTGTTCCGGCCCCAGAGGACCAACGTTAGCCAACTTCTTGCCTCTTCTCGAAATCGTATAATGCAACGGATCGTGTCCTTCTCGTCTTATCATCTCAGGTAATATACGTCGTCTTGCATTTATAAACCAATTGCAAACTTGCAATACAGTCAGATTGGCCTCCTGCGAGAGCGTAATTTTCTCTGCGTCACTCGGATATGCGTTATATCTGTGCTCGTACAACCATCTCTTCAGAATCTTGACTGAATGCTTCGGCAGATTTCCGCGTCTTTTCCTCACCGGTCCAATACCACCATGATGATTTATACCAATTCCAGCCAATTGCTGCAACGCAGTCTCGTGCTCCTCCTGATCCGAACCAGAATCATTTTCGTCTGTGCTACTCGTGGATTGGAAACGGTCTCGATCTGTAAACATGATTTCCTTATTCAAAAAGAACCACTTCTAATATACAAAAACAAAATTTGTTTTGTTGCCTTGTCAGTATTCAATATTTGTTACTTTTTCCCAGTTTTCAAAGCTGACGTTTTTTTTTTCACTCACGCAATTTTTTGAAAATAAACAAAAAGTAACTGCTCTTTCATTCTACCTATTCATATATTTTTATTTTTCATAAATACATAGTTAATTACAGTTGCGTTCAACGCGAAAAGATAACAAAAAAACGAATAATATATAAACAATTATATTAAGAAAACTTGTTCTGTTGCTCACTTTTTTTTTCTAAAGCACGCTACTAGATCAAACAAGGACACAATGAATTGTGCCAAGCGCGGCAGTTAACGTCAACGTTCAAATGTATTAACTTAATGTTATGATTAATGATTTAATTAATAGAAAACGCAATAAGAATAATATAAAAGCTTAATGTAATATTGTTATTATTATTATTATTGATGAAACTTCAAAAACGGGAGCTTTTTGAAAAATAATTGTTGCTTGATTGACATTTGACAGAAATGGCTACCTCGTGGTTTCCAAGATACACATTCAGAATTAAACTATTTTAAATTAAAACAATGCAGATAAAAGTGCAAAAGGTGCAACATGCGAAATGCTGCAGATCGAAAACAAATTTGGATGGAATCGAGTGGAGGAGAAGCAACTTACGGGATTTCATCTTCTTGCCTGACAGTTAAAATGTCAGAGAGCCACAAGCGTGATTTTGTTTACGTAACTTTTCTCAAAGAAATAATTCAATGAGACCGGCACTATCGTTACAATTTCTTCGCAACGCAATTATATGGAACTCGGTATTTTCAATATCAAGTTTGTTGTTGTTGCGACAACAGATTGATCACCTCATAAATGTGGAAAACGCGATGTAATTTTAAAACATGCAATGCCGTTCGCGGCTATTCGCAAATTATATTTCATTATAGTCCAATGGTGACACACCGTCTCCACTCGATAACACCTCACAATCACGATACAATTGTTTTTGTTTAGAGGCGACAAACGCAATTTGTTTTAAGACTTTTCAAAAGCAAACTGTTCGACCACTAAAACACTCTAACGCTCACGCGTGCTTTTTAATGTGACAGCTCGGAATGGCGGTCAAAAACAAATGTCTAACTTGACACCGACGCCAAGCAGCCGATAATATAGAATCCTATAGAAATCCCATTCAATATTTGTTTCTATCAATTTGACAATACTCAATTCACAATACAATATCTTGAAATACATTTAATTATTCTCTGTTCTCCTAGTATCAATTTGTTAATGATTTAAGGTCAATATTTTTAATATGTCAATGATGGTACGACTGGAAATTTAATTTTATCAAGTTGGCTATTTGTTTACTGTAAGTCAGTCAAGACATAAAAATTGTAGCATTATTTCAATAATTCAGTTCACTTCGCAACTGTTCGCAACGTTTGTTGTCGAGTATATTCTTTAATTTCATTGAATCTTTAAATACACACATTCATTTAAAATGTCCTATCAATTGTACAGAAACACAACTTTAGGGCATACTCTTCAAGAGAGCTTAGACGAATTAATACAAGTGAGTTTTTAACCTTTAATTGTTATTTTCTTTTTGTGTGTGAAAAAAATAGTTATTTTTAATGTAATTCTCTTCTATTCCAGTATGGCCAAATTACTCCACAGCTGGCATGCAAAGTATTGCTGCAATTCGATAAATCCATTAATCAGACATTGGCCACAAGAGTTAGATCCAGGCTGACATTCAAAGCAGGAAAATTAAACACCTACCGATTCTGTGACAATGTATGGACCTTCATGTTAAATGATGTTGAATTCCGAGAAGTACAAGAGATCATCAAAATTGATAAAGTTAAGATTGTAGCATGTGATGGCAAAAGTAAGTATTCATGCATTATTTTCCATAATACATTTTTTTATAATGAATTATTAATGTTTTAGATGTTGAAGGAGAAGGCCCTTCGAAGAAGTGAATATGTATGTACACTAAATTAGATATTGTTATTTACCATCCACTTGGGTTGTGTTTATTTTGTATGTATTTTACTTTTTAAAAGGTTGTGTGATGTAATATATAAATTTAATCACTTATTTGTAATTTAATTTTATTGAGATTCAATCATCAAATATAACACTTCTTGAATGATTAATAATTTAAAAAAAAAAGTATACAAATTTATTTATTAAATTTGATTTAGTCGTTGTCAGCAAGATTGCCAAAAATATAATACATATAAAGTTATATAAAAATATACCAAAATTTAATATATATATATATATGGACTATCAATCTTTAATATTGTTAAGTTACTTTAAAAACTTGTACTCTTTTTCTTCTATATTTACTTGTATTTATCAGGGATTTTACTTTTATTCCAAAACAAATGAAAGATAAGTAGTGGTATCAATAAAATCGTGTGTGCGGAAAAAAAACAATTGAGGGAATAAAAATAAAAACCAACGGGTCTTAAAAAAATATGAAATAATAAGTAAATAATACTGTTTATAAAAGATATAATAATAATATATATATAAGTTTTTTTTTTTTGATAGAAAAATATAAACTAATTTTTATCTGGAATCTGTTTATTTTTCTGTTCTCTTTTCTTTAAAGCTTCTTGCCTTTTCCTCTCTATCAGTTCTTGCTGTCGCTTGCTTTCCAATCTAGCTAAAGCCATTTTTCGTTTCACCTCTATCTCTTCTGGAGAACATTTTATTGGAGAGGTGTCAGCTGGAAAACGTTTAGTTTCACCGCGTTATTATTAAGTACACATAAATCTAGAGAGTTGATACTTACAATCACTTGTTTCTTGCATTTGTTTTGACTTCAATTTAGCTTTAGCTTGCAACCGTTTCCTCTCAATTTCTTCTTTAAGTTTATCATCAATGATAATATCTTTCTTTTTATTATTAGTGCAATGATCTCCAAAACTCAAACTTCTGGCTTTAAATTTCAATGGGGAATTGTTTGGGGTGACTGGATTCTTCGGTAATTCAAAATGAACTTCCTTCGAATCATTTGTGCAAGACTCGTTTCTTAATTCATGCATTTTACTTATAAAATTGAATTGCGACTTTTTCGTAACTTTTCGGACCGGCGACTGCGCCATAGCCGAATCCAACGTGTTCGAACTTAAAGATTTTGTTAGAAATTTTCTGGGGCTATTTGAATGCGTTGGTACCTGTAGTTTATTAGGTTCGCTTGCCTCCGCAACACCTTCATTCTCCGATAATTTATTTTCAGGTTCTTCTGCTGGTTGTACATCCTTTTCATATTTTGCTTCTATTTGTTGACTGACTAATATCAATTGATCCTCAATGGAATCATCAAATAAATTATCAAAGGATTCACTGTTATTGTCTGTGCTATCATGAGATTCCAATTGAGAATCGTTTTCTGGATTGATTTCCTCTTGAAACGCTTTCAACTGCTCCTTCAGGTTATCAAAGTTCTCCAGTTGAGTGCTTGATGATTGCTTTTTGATGGGTAACTTTGGTGAAGCTGTTTGAAGTAATCGTTTCTGTTTCCTGTGTAGATTCAGTTTCGATTGAGGAGAATTCCAGTCCCACATAACATCAACATTTTCTGTTGATTCCTGTGTGCATGGTAGAAACACTGGACTGTAAGCTTTATCAGTTTCTAGGTGCCTTGTATTCTTAGTTGGTGTACTGGCAATTGCCACTGCATTTGATTTTTCTTCTACGAAAATTGATTGCATTAATATTTGTATGATACTTTTTATCAGAAATACGTTACCCTGCTTCTCTAACTTATTATATTTTCGTGGTATCTTTGCCTTTGAGTTGCTACTGCTCATCATACAATAAACTTTTCAAGATGTTTACTTATTACAATCAGTTTTTGTGCGATCCAATTGGATTGGATCCAACTTTGATAAATCAGTTGAATATTTCTATGGGAATGAACATCATTTTTAGGTTAACACAGGTTAACATTCACAGTACAGCTGATCGGTCAACCTGTTGTACCATTACCAATAGCAAAATGATGCCTAATAAGTTGCATACCTTGCAGTTTTTTTTGCCTATTTAGTCAGAAAATTAACCAATTGCCTATATCTATCTCATGCAATTCTAACCGGTGGCAATGGAAATACCGTCAATCAAAATCCCGACTATATAGTGGATTGTGATTGTCGGGATTCTGGTTGTCGGGCTTTCAATATAGACCCAATGCTACCTTATTGGTTATCGGTCCTTGATACAATTTCTCAGCCATTCATTCCTCGTAATTCACTGAAAAATTCGAGTAACACTGGATGATAACATATTCCAATTAAAATATATTTATATTATGCATAATATATACAATATCCCATTTCCAAAGGCTTAAAATTGAATTTATTAGATCACTAATTTATAACAGGTGTTGGCTTGCAGACCTTGAGCCACCTGTACAGGAGAAGTTGAAAACAATTTAATAGGTAAACTCCAGACCATTGTTTCTATTGGTAAATCAATTGGGGCTCTCCACTCCAGATCATCAACAGCTGGTCCATTCAATTCTTTGCTTGTACTGGTAACAAACTCAAAATGTAATCTCCATTTCAAGCTCACCAGTTGCGTAGTGAATGCTGGCGTCACGTGCAACGGAATGGGCAGAATTAATTGAGTATACTGAAGTCCTAAGCACACCTCATGATGTTTGCTGAACGTTACAATTTGAATTTGATTATTCTTCTCAGCAGCTTCCTTAATTGTAGTCTCTTCCTCGCATTGCAGAGACACAGAAACTTGCACGCATTTCACTGAAGCCATCGTAAAATCGAACGTGCCGATAATGTCTTCACCCAATTTATAAGAGGGCTTAAATAAACAGAAGCGCGCCACTTTGCCCCAAGTATTGGAAATCATATAAAAATTAGGGTTTCTCCTTGCTGTTATATTCTAGAAAAGTTATTGAATTTACTATTGTTTCAAGTAAATGCAACAATAATAGTGATACCTGTAGAGCTTGCAAAGCAAATTCAAATGGAGTTTCCTTCTCTTTCTCATTCACCTCCAGAAATGGATTTGCTGGTGAAAGTTCCTCTGAGGTATCATTGCACAAACAAGCTGCATCACCAAGTCCGTACAGATTGACTGGTAAAACTCTGATTGGAACTTTCAATAGTTTTATAGCATTGTTCACCCGTTGCATGCCAACAATAACTTTGTAAGAATATTTAACCAATTGTCCTCTGTAAGAAGGTGGAGCATCATTTGGAATTTTCTCTCTATAGATAACTGTAAATATAGATTCTAATATTTTTTTTATTCTCACTATCATAATTTACAAATCCAAGTGGATCAAAACTTACACGTTCTACTTTGTCCTGGCGACAATCGTAAATCGCAAAATAATATTCTAGGTTTTGTTGCTATCTCAATATGTCCCACATCCTGTGTGCACATCGCCAAAGAGGTTTCACTGTGTTTCAAGTTGTTGCCTTTATCTACCTGCTTCTTCACTTTATTGTCAGTTGTGCATTGACAATTAATTTGAGCGGAAGCCCATGCGAGACATTCAAAACTATCATTGTGACTCTGGGACACTTTGTGGGCTGCAGACTTTGGATGCGAGAATGTTATGGCGCATTCGATTTGCTCACCGGATAGATACACGGGGCCACGAATTAATTTCGCAGTCACCTCGATCATTTTTAAAAGGATTTGCAAAAAAAAAATATTATTGTTATTATGACATATGCTGTCAATATTAGTTGTCAACTGAAATGTCACATAGCCTCAAAAACAGAAACACTTTGTGCTGATTTGCGCACTTTGGCATATTTTGACTTAAAATACACACGTTGTCAAATATAACTTTAAGACAGTTCAAAAAAGAAATATAGCCTTATAAATTAGGAATATTGTAGTTTAATTTTTATAAATAATTATGCGATTATCAATATTTGCGATGTTTAATTCAATTTCGATACATATTAAGCGTAAATGAGTAAAGTTGAAAAGTAAATTAATTATATTTGGCAACATCGTTCTTGAGGTTGCTTTAGTGATTTTGTGATGGTGGTGGTCTTTGTATGTCAAAAAAAAATGTGATGTTGTTTCATCTTTAAATGTATTTTAGTGTTTTAATTTACTAAAAAATTTAATTAATTAGTATTAAGCGAAACGCCGAACGCTCTCAACTCGAAACGTGAGTGCCAGCCACCCCCACCCGATTTACAGTAATCATTTACAGCACACGTACAGGTGTAATTCGTTGGGTAAGAAGACGTAAAAGACATTGCTTTACATATTGGTATTTACCTTTGCAGGTGTCCTAACGGTATATTTCGTAAATTCTACAATTAACAATAATGTAACAAGCATAGAATGTAAATGATTTCTTTGTTTTTTTTTTCACAGATTTGTCCAAAGCAAAACACTAAAATGGATTCTGAAAGTCCTGAAATATCATTCCTCTTCCAATTCGGTCTCACCAGAGATATAGTGACAGTCACCCAGTCTTCACTGAACTTGAAAACTATCAAGGATTTAGCTTGTGATTTTATAAATAATAAGGTACATGTTTGAAAGATGTTGCCTCAAACAAACACAGAAAGAAAAAAAAATAAATTCATGTTTTTTCAGATTCCTGATCATGGAATAAACCATCTGAGTGATAGGATACTTCTATTCCGACATGAATACAACTCTCATAATATATTGCAAGTGCTGAATGCAATAACAGATATTGGAGATGAAACTTTGGTGGAAATAGTTTTGACTGGAAAAAGTATGATGTTTTGTATTGAGTTACATATATAGTTATCTTTAATTTCTTTTATGTATGAATGTAGCACCATCTGCAAGTAGTATTCCAGATATTACTATTGTGAGGCCTCACGCGCTGTCCGTGCATTCGTATAAGACTCCAACGTTTTGCGATTTTTGCGGAGAAATGTTGTTCGGTTTGGTGAGGCAAGGGCTGAAATGCGATGGTAAGGATGCTGACCAATTGCATGAATAAAATACAACATCAACTTAAATGTATGTTATGTTGAAGGTTGTGGGCAGAATTATCACAAGAGATGTGTAATTAAAGTTCCAAATAATTGCACGTATACACTTTTGGAGGAGAAGCAGAGGAGACGTTCCAGCAACTTGCAAGTACCTAGGAGTCCGTCGGGTGGATCCAACTGTTCACAAATGTCTTCCAATTCAATGATCACAACAAATAGTACTGATGATAACACATTGGTAAGAATAACAAACTTTTTTACCGGTGTCAACTTAGACGATTAATTGACAACAACAACAATTTGATATATCGTTATTACTCGAAATATTTTTTACTCTCTTTACATTATCGGTATTTGGTATTTAGTACTTAATGATTAGACTGATTTAAGTTTTGATATTACTTATTTTGTTTTTATTAAAAATAAAAACTTGTATTACTTGTTCTTAGGTGGAGGGAATATTCGTATTAGTATTATTTTATTGTTTATATATAAATTTTATATTATATTTTTTTCCTTGTTTTGTTTAATATATGTTGTAAATTCTTAAATTTATTTTTATTTTTTTATTTTTACCTTTACCTAAAACCAAGTAATATTTTATATAATTAGTTTAGAATGTGTAACGTAATTGATGTGTAATTACGACGATGTGTAAATACTTTTTAAGGCTCCGAATCGTTCGCCGTCGTTAGGTGGTGGTGGCGGAGGTACTCTCTCTTGGGCAAAGAAAGAAATTTCCGGACGTGTTCGTATACCGCACACGTTCGTACTGCACAGTTACACTCGCCCGACTATCTGCCAGCACTGCAAGAAACTGCTGAAGGGTTTGTTTAAGCAAGGTTTGCAGTGTAAGGATTGCAATTACAATGCGCACAAGAAGTGCATTGAGAAAATACCAAAAGACTGTACCGGAGAGCTGCCAAAAGAACACTTGGATGCTGGTAGAATGCTTAATACATTTTTTGATTTGTGTTTGTTTTTACCTATTTTTGTATGTTAATGCAGGAAGTAACTTAGATCTAGAGAGTTCGGTGAGCAGCGGAGATGGAAGTCAATCAAATTTACATTTGACAGAGGACGAGAGCGACACCGATAAGATTTCATGTGATCTCTTCCAATTCAATGGAAGCTCTTACACCGAAGTCTTTCCAGTTCACGATGACGATAAAGATTCGATTCCTTCCAGGTATTTCATTCATTCATTTATATTATTATTTATGTATAATCTCGAACGTAACTTTTCCTAAAACTAGATTTTTGAATAGACGTTCACAAATTGACATTTTTTAAACGTATTTTCGAAAATACGTACATGACTTTACTGATCTATTCAGCATTGGGCTGAAAATATTAGATTTTTTTATGTTTGGATATCAAAATAGTTTCTATAAGTATAGGTTTAAGATTTCTACACTACAGCAAATATACATTAATTTGCTTATTGTTCAATTTTTTATATTAATTTATGTTAATTCTATGTTTAGTTCTTCCTCATCCCCAAGTGCTAATATTCCTTTACAACGAATCGTTCAGTCTGTGAAACATACAAAGAGGAGAGGTTCGAAAATTATTAAAGAAGGATGGTTGGTTCACTTTACAAACAAAGATCGCACGGTAAGATGAAAATCGTAAATGGAAATTATCTAAATACAATTTTGTTTACGTTCTTCGTAGGTGAGAAGACATTTTTGGCGGTTAGATACGAAGTCTATAACGCTGTTTCAAAGTGATCAGGGCTCAAAATATTATAGGGAGATTCCGTTATCCGATATTTTGGCAATAGATACGGCCCGACTGAAGCAGGGCGAAATGATGCATTGCTTTGAAATTCGTTCAGCGAACATTGACTATTTCGTTGGTCAGGATCCACTCTACGATCTGCAGGAAGGTAACTCTGTCTCGCTACCGCCACCCGATAGCGGCATAGGGGCTTACTTGGCTAGAAGCTGGGAGACGTCGATACGGCAAGCCCTCATGCCAGTTACCGCAAACAAAAGTATATGAGAACATAATTTAATAATCTCCTCGAACGCATATTCTAACTAGTGTGTTTATTTTAGGATCTGAAGATACCAATGAATCTGAAGAACATGTCACGGACATGAGTCAAATCTTTCAGATATTCCCCGACGAAGTATTGGGTTCGGGGCAATTCGGTATAGTTTATGGCGGCGTTCATCGTAGGACGATGCGATCAGTCGCAATCAAAGTAATTCATATACAACAAATGATGATACATTTCTGTATACTAACTGTAATTGTAAATTTAAGGTGATAGATAAGTTACGTTTCCCAACGAAACAGGAAGCGCAATTAAAGAACGAAGTGGCGATACTGCAAAATCTGTCGCATCCGGGCGTCGTCAATTTGGAGAAAATGTTCGAAACTCCGGAACGCATCTTCGTGGTGATGGAGAAACTAAAAGGTGATATGTTAGAAATGATTTTGTCGCACGAGAAGGGAAGACTCAACGAGCGTGTCACCAAATTCCTGATTACACAGATTCTAATTGCTTTGCAACATTTACATAGTAAGAATATCGTGCACTGTGATTTGAAACCCGAGAATGTTTTGCTTAGTTCGGACGCGGAGTATCCGCAGGTGAAGCTCTGCGATTTCGGGTTCGCGAGGATCATCGGAGAGAAGTCGTTCAGGAGATCGGTCGTCGGCACTCCAGCCTATTTAGGTATTAGATTATTGCATAATGTGTGGAAGAGGAAATTAATCACAGTATGTTGATGTATAGCTCCAGAAGTATTAAGGAATAAAGGATACAATAGATCGTTGGACATGTGGAGCGTGGGCGTCATCGTGTACGTCAGTCTGAGTGGAACGTTTCCTTTCAATGAAGACGAGGACATCAACGAGCAAATTCAGAACGCCGCCTTCATGTATCCATCGAATCCGTGGAAGGAAATATCCTCAGATGGTAAAAATATACAAATCATTAAATTGCATAATTCCAATTTACTTCTCTTCTCATCTAGCCATCGATTTAATCAACAATTTACTGCAAGTCAAACAAAGGAAACGCTACACCGTTGATAAATCTCTTCAGCATATCTGGCTTCAGGTACCATATCATTATTAATCATTTGTTTATATAATTATTTACGTTGGTTATTTGTTTGCAGGATTATCATACGTGGTGTGATTTAAGATCTCTGGAGAAGCAAATCGCAGTAAGATATTTGACGCACGAATCCGATGATGCGCGCTGGGAACATTACCGTTCCGACTGCCTCTGACCATCCAGCAAAAGCTGGCTAAATAATGTTAAAAAGTGTTTGCGCACATTGAAAACCTAGCCAAATGAGACTTTGCTATAATGATGCACCCAAAATAATTGCAAATCATTATAGCACTGCGCGCCTGTTACTATTTCTATACATTTTTAACTAATCGCTCTCCCAAAACACGCGTTTAAGTTGGAGAAAACATGAATATTTTTTTATTAATTATGTTGAAGTATTATTTTTTTTTTAATGTAAGACATTAATAATAACAAGGCAATTTACTCTCACTAATAAAATATTAAAAAAAAGATATTAGAAACAATATGGTTATTATTAATGATCTTAATTAATTGCGACTGTTCTTTATTTTTTGTTATATTCGTCGCAATTTTTAAAAAAAATTGCCTACATTCCTACAGTTTTATGATTTTCGTTATGAAATACGTCTATAATCGAAATTATGATACTCTAAATTTTAACGTGTAGATCTATCTATTGTTATGTAATATATATATATATATATATATATATGCAAATTTATGTTTTGTAAATTGTATAAAACTTGCGCCTCGAGCACGTAGAACAAAGTATACAGTTTACACTCTTTAATCCAGTTACAAAATTACTCTTATTATGTACGCGATATTTATTTATTTACTTTTACGATGGAATTATGGACTTGCTTGCTCGTTCAAAGTGTGCTGAAGAAGCGAAGTACATTTATACGCATAAATAGATGGATTTAGTTGTATGGAAATGAAATGATAAAGAAAAAAACATGTTTGGCCTAATTCATGTGCTTCAGTATTGTAATTAAGTATTTTGTTAACCACATATACACATACTCTCTATCTATCTCTCTCTTAAACACATAAAAATATATATATATGTATTGTAATTTGTTTTGATATGATGTAAACTTGGGTACTGGGTCAATTAAATTATTATTATTATATTTAGAAGAAAAAAATAATGACTTTACTTTCTGTGTATACCTAATAATTTGAAGAACTGAGCGTAATTTTACGTAAGTATTAAACATATTTCTATCCAACGTCTCTCAATTCTTATAGGTCAGCTATAATTGACAGCTGTGTCCAAATCAACAAAAAAGGTCGCTCAATGCGATTGTTTAAATTCAATTAAATAAATATTATTAACACAAATGCGTGATTTTACAGCGCACATGAATATTGATAAATACCTGCGCCCTTTTTCAAGAGATACCCTTGCACATTCAATGTGCTCAATATATAATCAAACATGTCTTTGTTATTCTGCAAACCCATTTGATTCGCGATGAGCTTCAATCCATCCGTATCGAAACACGTTTTTCCGGTGATCTCAACTTTCCGTTGTAAATTCTCCAAATATCCTTTCAGCTGTTAAATAATCAATTATATCAATATGTTTTTAAAGAAAGAAAGAAAACGCACCAATGTCTGTTTGCTCGTATTAGGTTTTCTTTGGGTTCCTGTCAGAATTTCTCCGTCTTCAGAAAAGGTATCTAGTAAGCTGAAACGCGTAATTTCCACCACATCGTTGGCATCGTCGCTCGTGGCCAATTCGCGAAGCTCCAATTTCGCTCTAGCCTTTACAGCATAATAACAATATTAAAATCTTATTCAAATTTAGAATTAATACCTCAGTCAATCGGACCAACGATTGCAATTGCCTACAAGTTACGAACATCGAATCAGGATTGCTGTGCTGTTTCCTCAACTCTAAGTAAAACTCTTTGAGCACGGTCTGCGCGTCCTTGCTTAATTTGGGATGCACGTATTTCCTGGCATAAGCTATGTACTGTCGCATTAGGAAGTGTGGAAGATGATCTATGCTTTCGCCGTTGTTCACTTTTAAACGTTCGCTGAAAGCAATATACATACATAAATATAAAACATTAAAACCTAAAGTTATACCTTAGAGGAGTTGATTCATTTTGATAAGTGGATTGAGTCGATGCGTTGGATGATCCAAATGAACTGTTGTTTCTCTTCTTCGAATGGAATGCAAGCACGTGTTCTGAGAGCTTCATATCTAATTGCTATAAAAAACAACACACAGTTATTAACAAATCAAGAATGAAATTCGATTTAGACGGACCTCGTTCGGTTTATCCATCAAAATGAATATTAGATCGAATCTCGAGAGGAGCGGAGCGCTGATCTTTAAATTTTCCGCAACACATTTCGCTTTATTGTAATGCCCGCCGGCCGGATTTCCCGCAGCCAATACGCTTGTCTTCGCTGGTAATGTGCAACGGACGCCCGCTTTCGCTATACTGATGCTCTGCTGTTCCATCAATTCTAATAAATACTGAAACAATATAAAATTTAAAAAAAAATTGAAGCGACGATTAATAAATAATTTCTCTTACCGAATGGTGCTGCGACATTTTATCGAATTCATCGATGAAGCAACAGCCTTGATCGGCGAGGACCAGAGCTCCGGCTTCTAGAGCAAAGTCTCCACCGTTCTCTCGCGTTAACATCGCAGTTAAGCCGGAAGCGGTGCTTGTGTTGCCGCACACGTAAACACCTCTAGGCGACACATTGCAACAAGATTGCAGCATTTGGCTTTTACCTAGGCCGGGATCGCCGATCATCAGTATGTGCGAATTCGAACGAGAGTTTCGAGAATTTTGCGTCCCGCCGAAAAGTCCCAGCAATAAGCCAGCCTTCACCATCTCTAGCCCGTAGATGGTTGGACACAGAGAATGCACGAGTAAACGAAATAAATTAGGCTCAGCGTGAATTTTCTGAAACATTGGTTAATTAACGTATCTGCTAATAAATACTTATGACAAAATACTTGTATAGCGTAATAAGATATTCCATCGAGTTTCTTTTTCTCATTGATAATAGAAATGCAGTCCAAATATAGTAAATACATTGTACTCTGCCTCAACGCATTAGCCTCCTCTATATTATGCACCTACAATCAATCAATTTATAAACACAACGAAATGTGTACTTGTAATTAAGTTACCTTTAAAACACCGGTAATTAATACGTCATCGCCTGGCGTGCACTGATCAATCAGATCATCAGATAACTCGCATTCCAAAGTTCTTGGAATCCTGGCAATCTGATCTTCAGAATATCCAAGGAGTTCTTGCAATTTTATAATTTGCCTATTGAATTTCCTGGAGTATGGAGATGATAGCAGTGGATTAAACAATTTCAGTTGTCTACAACCTGTACTCAAACACTTAATCGGCATAGTGTAATTCCCATTGAGTTGTTCAACAACTTGAGTTCCCAAACATGTTGCACACGAGAACGCCAATGTTTTAGCGGACATTTCCAAAGGGCACCTCTTAATTACAGTACCTCTCACACTAATTAGTTTACCTACAATCATATAAAATGTTAAAAAAAAAGTGTTTATGTGTTGTTGATAATACAAATCACCATATAAATTGACTTTTAGCTTTCTGATTTGCAAAATGGGGTCATTATTTAATACTCTGCAAAAGATTTTTGGGAACAAACTGTAAGTGTTCTGCTCAACATCTTTATCATTATAATTCCTTTGCTGATCTTTCAACACCACTTGATGCATTGCCAGACCCATGCACGAAAGACAATACTCAGTATTATCAATTATTTCTGCAGAGAAATTGTCCCATTCTCTGTTGAATTCTGTATCATTCAGCAGCAACTTTAGATCTACATGAAAGTTTTGCTTCTCCTTGATTTTCATTATGGGAAACAGAGTGATATTTTTATAAATGTAACTGGCAAAAGTTTCTGTATTTGATACAAGTTTCTCGATATTGTTTGATCCTGCACACAACAAAAAAAAACAAAAACGAATTATTAATAGATGCAACATCATAATAGGCTGTATATACCTTCACTGTTGAAATACAATTGAAAACCGGAATACCCATAGCAGCTTTTCACTTTGTAATTGTAAATTTCAGTTACGTTTTGAACTTTCGATCCCTTGCGATATTTTTTGTATCCATACATTGTTATGATTTGGTTTGTTTTGATACACAATTTTTAAACAAATGTCAACAGATAACAATTAAATTTATTAACATGCGATACCAACAAAAACATCAAATAACATTGTATTTTAATTTATTACCAACTTTATTTTAGCAAATATTATAAAATTTAGTTTAAACCGTTTAAACTATATTTTCATCATTTTTTTATAATCAAATATGATGAGTAAATATATTTATTATTGAAATATACTTATTTACTAATTTCGGTATTAAAAAAAGCAATCACATAAATTAAATTATTTTAATTATCAATTTAAAGATTTCGCATTAAACAATTTACTTGTACACTTGATGTAAATAGTTATTAGGGAGAAAAGAAAAAGTTTTCTATTTATGTATGAAATAGATGAAAGTTTTATATAAAAATAATAATACCGTTTTAGGATGTTTGTGTGTTAGCCACAAGTGCAGGCAACATTCCATAGAGTCGCTCAGTTTTGTGAGTGAGCAGAACAGAGTCAAAACTGGTCAAAACTTAATTGACAGAACCGAGAAAAGTTCAAGAAAATTTAGATTGAGATGTTCTGTACGTGAGAGTAAAAAGTTTGGAATTGGATGTATCAAAACGTGGTTCGATATGGAATTGAGAGGAGAAATCGATTTATGAATCGACGAAAAAGCAAAGTCGCAGCATTGAAAACATTTGGCGAAAGTATGAAGGGAGGTTAGGAATGCGGGGCAATTGCCCAGACGAATATTCAACATGTAAGCTTTTTTAAAAATAATCCTAATTTCCACGTTAACTATATTAACTATTTGTATTATTACTATTTGTAAATTATTATTTTTATGAATAGAATAATTTAATTTAATTATGTATTTATTGATATATTTCTTCTTCTCTTTTTTTTCAGTATGTGATGAAATGGTTGAGTGAAACCAAATATGTCAGAGTTTTTGCCACTATGTGATTTACTGTTCAATGTGGTCTCACTGGCAGCCTATTTCTGTGACATAGTATTCGATATCCTGGTGGTTTATGCCTTATACAACAAGGGATCTATTCTGATTGTGGCTCAGTGCTTAATTGTGATACTCCTTACAAGTTTAATAACGCAAATCGTATCTGCTTATTGGTACTTGAAGGGAAAACCAGACGGATGGAAGCAGTATGCAATTGTGACATTGCATATACTGCAATTTGGTGTAGTTTGGAGATATGCCAGACTTCTGGCTCCGGTGCAGCTGGAGAATGTTAAGAAAGAAGTCAGAGATTTGTGCATTCTAAGACTAATTCATGCATTCCTTCAGGCCGCCCCAATGCTACTGATTCAGCTATCATTGTTGGTAGTTGGAGAGAGCGGAGAATTGACAGATCTGGTCACAGTGTCCGCAGCCCTGTCCCTGTTCTCGGTTTGCTGGGCGCTGGCTTCGTTCAGCAAACATGTGCAGAAAGTGGAGAAATTGGTGCTCACCTGGCTGGGAGTCCTGTCGCAATTGCTTTGGAGAGCCGGAACAGTTACTGCGAGAGCGCTGGCGCTTTCCGCGTACGCACATAGTTACCATTCATGGATATTTTTAGTGCTCGCATTGCATTGGGCTTGCATGTTCCTGTGGCTGGTATCGCCGAGAAGTGCGTTTTACGGGGAGAAAGGAAAACGCTTAGGAATTTGCGTGCTCGTTGCGGGAGTTTACGTTCTTGCGTACATCAATCTGCAGGATAAACCGCACGGCAGAACTATGGCCGTCTTTTACGGAGTGATGCTATTAGAAAATTGTTTATTAGTCACTGCATGTTTAGCAGCAATTTGGTCGGTGAAACCACCGAATTGGCTTCTTCTACCGGCATTAACTATTTTCTTATTCTTCGGCGGCCTCCTCTTCATGCTCATTTACTACCGATTCTTTCACGTACGCCGAATAATGGACAATAAGCCGTCGCATCCGCCGGGAGTTTTCAATTGCAGATTTGCCGGACCCACGGCCGCAGCTCTCTATCGGAAGAAAAAGAAACCGACGAGTTTCGTGCCTCCTCCGGGTCTGACGCCGATGGCGGTACCTTTCTGGCGACGACCTTTACCCTCGTCCAGTGAAAACGAAGGAAGCAGCGTCGGATCGCGCGTCAACATTCATCAGAAATTGCAGGAGAAGAAGCAGAAGCAACTGGCCGAACTGAAGATTATAGAGGAGGAAATCAAGCAAGGTAAATTGGTAGGTCCCGAATGCACGGATCCGGACGATAGGCAACCAATTCCACGCATCAAGCGTCACCTGGAGCCGCAACTGCTGAGTTTAGCATCGCTCAACAACCTGGCCAGTTACGGCGTGAATTTGAATAGACGTCCACCGCCTAGAGCACCGCGTTCACGAACTCCTGAACTTCTATTAGCTCCCAGGTATCTCTACTGCGACTGTTCCATTCCAGAGCCAGAACCAGTCGAGTTACCCGGTCAACCCAATTCGGATATCGAAAGCCAAATCAGCTTGCCCAGATCGTACACATTACCCCGAGAATTTAAGTATTATCGAAGGGGGCGAACCCGGAAACCGATTCGGACTATCGCCTCGACAAACAGTTCCGATGGGGACGTCGATTCTGCCGATGATGAGTCCGATCACAATTCGCCGCCGGCTCTGGTGAAACCCTTGCGAAAGCAGTACAGACACGAGACGAAATTATAAACAAAAAATGCCAATTTACCTGTAACATAAACGTGCCTTATATAATATAATAGTATATATATATTTTTTTAAATTTAAAATAGTATCTGTATTAATAATCTTATATATATTTATTTAACTTTATTGTGTACAATTTACATCTATTAATAATATTAGTGAAAAATGTTTTATATTTAAATGTTTTGTAGATATTTTTATAATACTTTTTTTTTTAAATTTTATATATAAAGAAAAAATCGAATAAAAATAAATCTGATTGTTTTCTTCCAAAAAAATGTATATAAATCTTATTTGTCCATCAAATTGATGATATTGACTTTCCTATTATGTTATATAACGAATATATTGTGTTATGAAAGGAATTAATAAAACATATTTGTATCCTATAAACACGTCTAGTTTGTTCGCACGAATTCATTGAACCTCATGTTGGAAAGTCGGCTATCAAATGCTCTTATTTGAGTCGGATTGTGATATGTAAAAACAAATAGACTTGAGCAACAGTCAAATGTACATTTGCAACGATATTTGCACGTTAATTCGGTTAAATGATTGAATATATCATGTATGTATAATAGAATTTGTATGTCTATTGTTTCAAAACATGCCATCTTGTTTACTTTCATTAACTGTCAGATAATATTCGAATGTCAATACTCGTAGCAAAATTCTTTTTTAATATATATAAAAAAAATAATAGAGCAAATTGAGAATACTGAAGAATTTCAGAAGTTGGACAAAACAAAATATTAATAATTGTAGTTTTAATGCATGCGCTGCTCGCTTGATTCTATGGAATGCTCACATCATTAAAATAATTAAAGATCTCTAGTCGACTTTCTAATAGTTGCAAGGGAGAAAGTAGAATGTAATAAATATAACATATCCTTCTGTCGTTAATATCTAATAATTTCCAAAGAGCTGCGTTGGTTGGTTGATTCTGCTGCAGCATTCTCGTTACAAGAGAAAAAAAACAAGGAGAAAGGAGGATCAATATAATAATTGAGAGTAAAAAAAGAGGAAATAAATAAAAACTAGTTTTGGACAGCTTTATTACCTTTCAACTAATGTATTCTTCACCCTTTTCTTTTTTTTTAATCATTTACAGTCTTTTGATATTGTATTCATTTAATTAATATATACTTTTTTTTTATTAAGAGAAAATATTTCTATTCAAATTATTTAATATACAATAAAACAAATCCAAATCCATTCAATTGATTTTCTTTAATAATTTTCTTACAAAAAAAAAATAATAAAACAAAAAAAAGTCCTGCAAGTTGATACATTTCCATTTCACAACGCCTAATTAATATAAAGATTTTTGTTTTTTTTTAATAATAATGCAAATATAACACATTTTCAAATGATGTTTTTCCCTTTTTTTGTGTAGTATTAATTTTAATACTGCGGAGGTTGAAGTTCTGTAGTAGTTTTTAAAAAAAATATGAATTTAAAAATAATAAAGAAAAACGTCACAATCAAGAGAGTAATGTAAGTCATTATTCATAAGATACAAGTAGTAGTAGTAGCAGTTATATAATCATGATCAAAATCTAAACCTAAAAAAAACAGAATTCCAAGGGGAGGAGGAATAAATAGACAATTCAAAAATAATATTTGAAAAACAGCTGTAGACCGAAACAGTGTTAAACATATTAAAAAAAAAATACAACAACTTCCAGTGTTTTTTTTTCTTCCTTTTCTGTTGTGTGTGTGTGTTGTGTGCATGTTCCAGTGGCCATCTACTACATGTCTTGATCACAGTCGCGACTAATATGGCCCGGTTTGTTGCAAATGTAACAAGTTTTTGTATTCTCTGGACAATTTCTAGATAAATGCCCCGGCTTATTGCAATTGAAGCATGTCTGGTTGGACATGCGATCAGTAGAACCTGCATCGGGGCAGCTTCTGGCTATATGACCAGGCTTGTTACAGTTGTAACAGGATGGAACATCAGGGCTCTGATGACAATCTTTTGCGAAGTGACCTTCTCCGTTGCATCTGTAGCATCTTTCCATCTCCTCCTTGCAGTCGCGTGCGAAATGTCCAAGTCTGTTACATTTGAAGCATTTCTCGCGACCTCCTCCGTAGCTACCGCCACCTCGGCCTCCTGGGCCAGGTTGAGTACATTCACGGGCAAAATGTCCCGGGCGACTGCACTTGTAGCACACAGTCGAACTCATGATTATTTCCTGGAATTCAAAGTGAAACACACAAACTTAGAGAGGAAAATACGTGCGACAAATGGATTTTTCTAAACGAATCATGAATACATCAACTTTCTACATGGAGGAAGGAACCCGTTTCGTAGATGAATAGAAAAAAAATAAAATAAAAACATAACCTCAAACGATTAGAGAGCGCGACACGATTAGTCACATTTTTTTCCAAAAATACATCGACTTCTTCGCATCCCGATTAATCCAAACGATGATATTAGGCAAAATATATACTTTAATAATTTTATTGTCCTTTATAGCTTCCTTCGGACGATGGAGGTGAATGACAGGCATTTTTTTACACGTGGAACAAAAAAAATAGAATTTCCCATAAATGCGGAAAAATCACCGATTAATATTGAATCCGAGTTGAAAATGAGCTCGAGAGAAACCATGGGACGCGTATTTGTGGCGTGCATTTAACCGATTTCGAAGCAGTAAAACATTGTTGCATTGTTTTAATGATCCACGTGTGATTTCGGAGCCAAACACTTTTATCGTGGCCCCAAAGTGGAAGAAAAATCCGTGACAGTGGAGAAATTATTGAGAAACTCACCTCGATTTATATTATTCAGGTCTTGCAGGACTTATTGGCATACGAACTGATACTTCTTAAACTTGTTTCAAAGTGATTTATACCCATTCAGTTCGACTGAGGTTACACCATAAAACCAACTCTCACTGGGTAAATAATGAAAGAAAGATGAAACGCACCGGTAGTACTATTGGTCAAACTCGTAACTAAGTTCTGCTCGTAGCACGCTTGACTCACGTAGATGTTTCCTCTGTGCTACGATTTTCAATTGGCGCCAAATACGAATTTGAATTTCATCATACCAATATAATTATTTATTAATATCTAACGTTATAATTATTATATTACAATTCATATCAATAAAATATTAAAATAATATTTTATTAAAATAGGCAAATTAATAAAATAAAAACTTATAACATATTTATATAATCATAAAAATAATAAAATAAAAATAACCAATTATTATAAAGGCCTATTGAATATAAGCATTTTCACTCTAAAATTAATATTAACAATTAATTTGTGTTTATTCTGTATTATATATAAACTTTAGTCTTTATATTCTGACAAATAAACATTTGTTCTACCAAGTGTCATACGAAATATGTCAAATTATTTTACAAAACCAAATGAAAATGCTTTTGCAATTAAATGTTTAAAAAGTATTCTTTTGAGTCTATATTAATTTTGCTTAGAATCAAGTGTATAATTACTACAAATTAGTTCTCAAATATAACAAATAATATACAATAAATGCATTAAGGTTTGTTTTGACAATGAAAATCGATTTGTCAATAAACAGTTCAACAGCAAACGCCTAAATTTCGTTATTAAATTAGATATTTAGAACAAAATGGATATTATGTTATATTATTATGTATATTTCTATAATTACTGAAATACTCATGTTTGACTTCGTCTCGATTAGTCAACTAATACAGTTGTTGTTTGAGATTTATTAATACTTTACAACATTGATTTGTTTAAGAACAAAATTTCAACAGGAATATCATATTTTCATAAGCTCAGTATATACTATTATATTCTGAATGCTCAAACTGGTAAAGATTATAACTACTAATAAGATATCTAAAATTCTTAATTCCTCTATAATTATCATCAAGTATTGATACTGTGTTCATTCATGTTTTTTAAATTCTTATCTCGTCCGCCTTAATTTTTCAATTAACTACAAATCTTAAAAAAAAAAACAAGGATTTGTGACAAGACAAGATTTGTGATTTTCATCAGCTTTAAGTCTTGTTTTCATTCTACTTTATTATTATACTAAATGCATTATCTACAATGTTTAAATTAGTTAGGAACGTGTGCCAGATACTATCATATTACTCATAATATATAGTGCTAATGTCTAGTGTATATGTTATCAGTTATGCTGTACAAAAAAAAAAACTATTGAACGCATGTTTTTTTTGAGGTTATGAAAAGGTTTAATTATACAAATTATAAAGAAATAAAACTGTTGTTATACATTTCATACAAATACATTTTTAATAATAAAATTGAAAATCAGTTTCATGTAATAACAGTTAAAACGTTTTTAAATTATAAAATCTCTTGATCCTTGGAAAGTGTGGACAATGAAGTGTGCTGTGCTTCTAAAATATACATACATTCTAAATATACGTATTATTTAAGAGAAAATTGGTATTTATACGATATCAGATAAAATTGCAACGAGATTATTTTAGTCAAATAAAAAATAATAATTCTACTATATATTGTAAATATAACAGTTATAACATTCGTTGCAGATCTAGTTAGTATTCATTCAATCTCGTGCACATAATTATGACTAACTTATTTATTTGTTTTCTTCTCGGGTGCATTTATAAATTATAGTTGCATATGTTATAATAGTTGCATATTCATTTTTCTGTGCTCATTTCATTAACATTTCTGAAGACGAACCACTAAATTACTCGTTAACTATACGAATAATTGGATATTCGTCAGTTGAACACACACACACGTATGCATGTACAAAAAATGTGCAAAATATGCTTTAATGTAAACTCCTCATCATTAGAGACAAGTGTCGAGTTCGTATCATACAGCCGTTGGCCGTTTGCAGCTGCTATTTTTAGTCGTTGTTAAACTTGTTTGCGTTCCCTGAAACATAAATTACAGAAAATTAATCGTACATATCCATGATCTAACTAATGAATAGCTGCAATTGTTTTTCTTTTACAAGTCAACATCTTAGATCTGAGGTTATATTGACTGACAGACTCTTTATTATTAAGTTTTACATATAACATTGAATATTCCAGAATCGACTAATGAGATAAACATAATTTTCTGTTAATCTCTAGTGAAATTCGCGCAGAAGATTATTGATAAAAACAAAATATTATCCAAACAACAACGTGATTAACAGTTCACCAGTTGACCGCGAGAGGCGCACTATGAATAGACGCGATGATTCATACAGTTTATTAATAACTTTATATTACATTATTATTTTTTTCTTATATTGCGTAATCATCATTTCTATATAATTTTATAACGTACATTTGCAAAATGTTATTAAATAATTCTGACATATTAGTACATGGTACAAATATACATTTAGTTAAGGTGACCAACCGTACTTTGGAGAATTGAATACTGTTTATTTTTCATGAACCGTACTATAAAATACTAATTTGTGAGCGAAATTACATACTTTTTACACACTTTATTATTTTTTTTTTTCAAAATATTTTAGGATAAAATTTATCTACATCAGCGATTCTCAACAAATGGATCACGACCCAAAATTGGGTCGCGTCAAATATTTGATGACAGCTGTCACTCTGTGTATAAGTGCTCCTTTCAAGTAGCTTATTTTTAAATATATTTGCACTTTCTTTAAAACGTATACAAAAGTCGTCGCAAATAGAATCGGCGTAAAATGAACCATTATTTACAGTGAGGTAACTATAGGGTTTAGTTCTATATAAGTGTAAAATCAGCAATTAATAAGCGTTATTTTGCATCGCCGTTATTGTGAATCGGCGTAAATCGAACCGGCGCAAAACGACGTTTACCTGTATTAAACTTACTCTATATGTAAGAATCTTACGGGCGCTTTCCCGTTTAGGAAATAGACTCAGGCTGTGGCTGTATCCAGAATCGCATCCAGAATTGTGAAGTCCATCCGAATGACAGGGCCGTCGTGAGCGTAGGCACGAGTCGAAAAATCGTTTGATTTGTTTTTTAAACAATGTTGTAGTCAGCGTGTACAGGATGGGATTTAATGCTGAATTGATGGGCATCACATAAATAGCCAACGTGGCGTATACGAATCGATGATATGTCTCTGATGGTTGCATTCCTGAAAATAACATATAACAATAATTTCAAGTTTTCACACAGCGGATATGAACGTCACCAGATAAAGCTGCAACTTTTATAATTATCACCGGCACCCAGCAGAGGCAATCTGTGAGGACGATGATGCCGAAACGCTGTGCGACTTTATCCCTGTCCTGGCTTTGCTGAGTCGAACGGCAGGCTTTCGTGCTTTTGTGAATTTCGCGAATCATCCTGCTGTACGCATAACATATAAACAGCAAGGCCAGAGCGTTCACGCATATGAATAGCAGTATCGAATACAACCAGCCCTACAAATCTTGTTACAGTGCCGAATTTGGACTGGCGCCTAGGTTGGACCACTTACTTTGGCGAACGGATTGTGTATGTAAAGAGGTAAACAGACTCCGTTGCTACCGTAAAAGTCGTTTCCAAAATACTCTTCACCGACGGACGTCAAAGGAATTGTGGCTACGATCGCCGCTAAGGTCCAAAGGAAGATTAACGTAAAGCTGGCCGCCCTCGGCGACGGTTGTTTTCTGGCCAGCGGTTGCGTCACGGACACAAACCTATCCCATGTTACTAATGACAGTATTAGTACGGACGATTCGCAAGACAGCGTATTCAAAAAACCTACAATACAAACAACATTAATTAATAACACATCTATAACCCTCCTTGTTGTTCACATTCACGACGGTCTTAATTGGACACAATAATATTAATGGATTTACTGCCGTAATTAGAGAACTAGGGTTTCCCTAATTTCATCTACGAAGCGCTCCAAATTAACCATACAAATATTGAACAATGAACGATAACGAATCTCTTCTTTTTTTCATTACCGCAAATATTGCACAGCGTGCTGTGCCTCCATCTCCATTGATGCTGCAAATATTCCCCGCGATATCTGTAATCCACCGAGGCAATTGCAAACAGGTAAATTCCCATCAGCAGATCGGACAGAGCTAAATTTTTAATGTACAGCGAATGCACCACGTTGTTGGTCGGTCCTCCGATAAATCGGCCCAAAAGAACCATCACGTTACCAACGCAACCAACGCTCGCCATTATCCAGACGCTGGTTCTTAATACCAAATTATCCAATAGGTGTTCCTGACTCGAAATTCCATCGCTTTTCGGCTCGCAGACACGTACGTGCGGCGCAAAAATACACATCTCGAAACTATCGAAGTAACTGAAAAACAAAAAAAAAACATTAAAATTAATTTATTTACTAATTTAATTCAACGTTTCTCAACTTCAATCATTTATAACATATATTTTATAACAATTTACGTGACAGCTGTCATATCGCGTGGTTTATAACATAAAAATTATTGACGCTTTGATGACAGCAGTCATTTTGGTAGCCTTTATAAATTTGAGAAACGCTGTTTTAATATATTAAGAAATATTAATATAATAATTACTTATTATTTATGAATGAAAATTTATGACAATAATAAAAGTTATTTAGTTAGCTCACATGTGTTTCAGATTCTGCAGAGATCGTAAAACTTTTTTATCGAATTTGTTGAAACGATTTCCTCTGAAGTCCCTAAATAAATAAACAAATATTTATTAAATAATCCAAATTAAGAGGGAGAGAGAAAGAGAGAGAAATGTAATTTCAATACTCACAGCGAAGTCAGATTTCCCGTGCCTATAAATACGTTACTGTCCATACCTCCAATTTGATTACCAACAAGAGTTCTATAAATATTACCTGATGTACACGATTTGCATATAGTACGCATGTATACTTACAGAGCCAAAAGACGAGACAGACCATCGAATGTGCCGTTCGTTAAATACCTTAATTTATTTCGAGATAAATATCTGAAAAAAAAAAGATATTAAATTACATTATTTTATATATATATATAAAAAAAGTAGTCTAAACTGAAAATGTCATTAAATCTTTAATTTAGGTATGCCCGTTACGTTTGTGAAAAACACTTGAAATTGATTTTCAATTTGTTATGAAACGGCGCCGGTAAAAGCGGCATCAAATGACGCGAGACAAATAATGGTCGTTTCGAAAATGCGCGAACGAACATTTAATTTGTTTCCTTTTGTAGTTGTTTCCCTTTGATGATCGATACGCTGAATTTTCCTATATTTATATTCCGATTACTATTTTCTATTAGCGAGATTAAGAGGCCGACTACTCCTCATCACCTGTAACTAAATCTGAGCAAATAAACACTTGGAAACTTGACGTTATAATTATAGGAAAGGCTTTTCTCGTTAGGTGTGTCAATATATTATGAAATAATTAAATGCTCACTTGATATACGACGCACCAAGGCGCGGAGACAGCTTAATCAGTCACCATAGTTGAGTCTTTTGTGGATGATGTTAATATTAAATTATAGCAAATATATCAATGTTATATAACAAAAAAAAATATTGTTTTGCTTACAATTCATAATTCACTTTATATTTTAATAACGAAATACACGAAAGCATTATGTAATATTCCCCCCAAAGTTGAATTTTAAAGAAACGCTTGTCTCGGAACGGAACGAAAACTATAATAATATACTTACAAGTTTTGTAATTGCGGAGTTAGAGCGAATGTTCCCGGCACAATGTATTCCAACAAGTTGTTTTCCAAATTAAGCGTCGAGAGGAAAGGAAATTGCGGAATATTATTTTCACCTAGCAAACTTATTTTGTTGCCACGGAGATTCCTGCAATATTCACCCAAAAAATATGCAACCGAATGAATATAAATCATGATATTAACTTACAGGTATGTCAGCCGCGATAAAGTTTGAAGCGTGGCCGCATCGATCGAAGATAATTCATTGTTACTCAAGTCTCTGCAAAGACGAAAAATCAATACAACTTTAATTTGCAAGTACAGCAATACCTCGCATAGTCCAAACTAAATTTTAATTGTTGGGGGCCGGCGTTACCGAATATGTAAAAAAAAACAAATTTAAAATGTCAATGTTACCAAAATAAATATTTAAATTAAAAAAACACTATTATTAAGTCCCGTAAACATTTGATTGTACATTATCAGTGCGGTTTCAAGTGGCACTATGTGAGGCATTGCCGTATTTAGTAAAGTCTACTTTTAAAATTGATTTACTTTTCTTTCCAATCGAGCGATATAAATGTAATGCACTTACAGTTCGAGCAATTTGCCGAGTTGCTGAAAAACTTGTGGATGCAGCTCCGAAATCTCATTGTACCTCAGCGTTCTGTCGTAACACAAATATTTATCATAAGTTTAACCCTGATTTAAACGAAAGACATAATAATAAAATAGTAACAATTATTTCATTTTACCATTTTGAAGTCGTCCGAAAAATATGAATACAAATTTAGTATCCCAAATTCGTTCATGACAAATTTCCTTATGAAAAGACACGACCACAATATTATTAGCATACATTGTTGACTTTACGAATATTATTAATAATTTCATTCTATACAACTTTTTTTTCATACATAAAATTTCAGTATAGAAAGTGTTTTTTTTTTCGTGTGTCTTCATTTTATACTGCTGTATTTTTTTGTAGTGGTAAGAAGAGGTTTATGGAAGGAACGTGTAATATAATTGTTGTGAATGTATTATCTCTAAGGGAGAGGAAAGGCCGTAAAAAGGAAATTTCTAATGCTACATTTCTATAATGATAAAAGATAGCCTTCGGACCAATCCAATTAAGTTGGGATATAAAAGGGACTTGTAGGATCGACTTTTTACAAGTAGTTTCTTACGCATGGAGAAAAATATAGCACGACTGAAGAAGAAATAGTGGATTATTGTCTTATTTTATTATCTATAAATAAATAGAGATCCGAAGCGATTTGCTTTTTATTGTCTACAATCTATATACTACGTATATATACTTACAATATTTCCAACGAGTTATTGACTGCGAAAACATCGTCCGGCAGAATTTTAATAAAATTATTGTCGATGTGCCTGCAAGTAATATAATCAAGTTCATTTATACTATACAGTAAAATATTTACGCAGGAAACGTTCATTACGTCTCCAAAAATATAAATAACAGGAAGTAAATGAATTCAATATAAACAAAAATTATCGCATTAGACGTTGATTTAGGAGGAGGATGCGTTAAATATTGTTTTATTTTTTTAATTTTTTATGAAGATCAAACTAATTTCGAGGAAATCTACGCATTCGAATCTATTTCAAGAATTATTACTTACAACTTTCGCAATGTTGTGAAGCTTCTGAAGGTTCCCCGCTCGATCCATCTCGATTCGCATTGCTGCAGCACACTACACAAAAAAATAAATATAAAGTGAACAAGAAATGTTTCCATCACGTGAATTTTGCGTAATTGAAATGTGTCTTGATGTGCTTAATCGATCAATTAAAGGGGTCAATCGATTAGTTCTGTCCGACACTCGCAGATTCCACTTTAGGAATTGAAGTTGCTCTGTTGAAAGCTTATTATTATGGGCACCACGAAGAACGGTCCGAAAGTCCAAAGCAAGCAGTGGCCGCAATACGTTGCTGTACTTTCTGGTGAGTTCATTTAATTCTTATTTGTTTTTATAAATTATCTAAATTTTCTTGATTTGTTAGCAACTGTTATTTCGATTGCTGCTGGTGTGAACATAGCGTGGCCATCACCTTCGATTCCGAGACTCGTGAATGGTGAATTTCCGTACGCAGTGAGCAAAGAAGAAGGCTCCTACATTGCTATTATAACTTGCTTAGGAAACATTGTTGGAGGACCGATCGCGGCTTCTTTAGTCGATATCATTGGGCGTAAATTGACCATAATTTTGATCGCAATACCGCAATGCCTCAGTTTCATAATGATTTCCGTGTCCAGGTAGTTTTTCTCTTTTAAATTTGTAGATATCAACAAGATTGTTTGGATTGCAGATATTCCGTTTGTTTACTGTACTTGGCGAGATTCATGGGAGGAATGGGCGAAGGATCAACGCTGACGGTTATGGCGATGTATATTGGTGAAATTGCGGAGCCTCAAGTTCGCGGTACTCTGGGTTCGTACATCTCATTGACGCTGCGAATCGGAATGCTGTTCATCAACGTGATAGGCTCATACTTCACCATAGAAATGTCAAGTTTAATATGTTTGGTGCTACCTGTTCTGTTCTTGTCAACGTTCGTGTTCATGCCGGAGACGCCGTACTATCTGTTGATGAAGGGAAACGTGTATGCGGCTCGAAGAAGCTTAAGATTTCTGAGGCGAAAGTATAACATCGAGGAGGAATTGAGGACGATCAGCAACGACGTGAACAGACAGTTATCAGAGTCAGGAAGATTCCGCGACCTGTACACGATACCATCGAACAGGAGGGCTTGTCTAATTATATTGGGTCTTCGGACTTTTCAGCAGTTTAGCGGAATCTCGGCTTTCACCCTGTACACGCAGCAGCTGTTCAAGGAGGCCGTCGAGAATATGTCGCCCAGCGTCGCCGCCAATATATTCTCGGGCCTCCAATTACTCCTCACCTTTTTCTCATCAATTCTTGTTGATATTCTTGGACGAAAACCTCTGCTCATATTCTCGTGCGTCTCGTGCTTCTTCATTCTGATAATCGAAGCTGTCTACTTCACGCTCAGAGATTTCACGGAAATCAACGTCGACGTCGTTTGGTGGATCCCGCTGACCGGTATGATCATTTACATCATCGTCTTTTCCGTCGGTCTTGGCAGCATCGTCAATTTAATGCTCGGAGAATTATTTAGTCAAAGCGTTAAAGCGAAAGCTCTCTGCTTGATGAACATATATTTCGCGTTGGCGATGAGCGCCACCACGAAATTTTTCCAATTCATGACCGACCTCAACGGCCTATCGATTCCGATCTTCGTTTTCGGCAGTTGCTGTGGCCTGGGCGCATTATTCTGCTATTACTTCGTTCCCGAAACTAAGGGCAAAACTTTGGAGGAAATCCAGCAGTGTTTGAAGGGCAAAAAATCTTAAGGTTCAAATTTACGAAATATACATAATAACAACAAACAACTTACAGAGTATCGACGATGTCGGGAACTTTTTCGAATATTCTCGCGCTCAAATTAACGAACTTGTTTCCAGTCAGATCACTTGAAATAAGAATTTGAGATTTTTCATAAATTTAAAACTTACTTAAATTACATACAAAATATCGATAAAATCATCGGGATGGAAATCGCCTGGCGCTGCATTCAATCCTTTATATCGGCAGAAAATATCCCGCAAACGGCAATGACACGTTCCATTATACTGCAGAACTGTAATAACATTAAATTATTTGTTTAATACAAATAGATTCTTCTTTTTTTTTCAATTTTACCACAAAAATTCTCAAAATCGTCGTGCTCTGCGCCCGGTCGCTTTTTAAACATATTGTCAAAATAATTGTTGCTATGTGTATCATCTACAACGTTAAAATTTAATAATTAATACAAAAAAAAAACAAAACTCAAAATTATTCTTTTTTTTCTTTCATTTTCATCCTTACCACAATTAAACTCATCGCTTCCATCCGCACAATCCGCAATATCGTCGCAAATGTTGATTTGCGGAATACACACCGTCTTCGTATCAATTTCATCCGTTTCATTGCAATTGAAATATCCTATATCGCATTCAACTGCATTAACTTAAAAAATAAAACAAACTTAGCATGACAATGCTGCCAAAATAAATATTTCGAAAGTCAATCCAGTTTGAATTAATCTTATTGCCACCACAAAATAGAAAATGAGATTCCCCCAAAATAATAAATATTCACCAAATTTTGGAGTAAATGTCTTATGTCGCATTCAACTTAAGACAAAAATTACAAAATAAATTTATTATTAAAATGTGATAATTTCAATTAGATTGATTCACATAACAATGCTGCCAAAATAAATATTTACCATTCTAGTTTGAATTAATCTTATTGCCACCACAAATAATATTTCCCTAAAAATAGTAATATTCTGCAAAATTTTCGATCAAATGTTATATTAACTTTATTCGTTTCATTGCAATTAAAATATCCTTTATCACAATTATTCCATTAAAAAAATAAATATATTATAACTGTTATACACAAGTAAGAAAAAAATATAAACGAGTCCAGAAGGAATTGCGAGACACGAATAATGCAACGTATTTTTTTTTATATGTTTAGATGCATGATTCCCAAACGCATCTTCGAACGTGCATCGCTACAAAATATATTTACATTTGCAAAGTTTTCTGAATACACCACAAATTACCACTGATTTTCTATACGCTTTCAAGATCATCTACAATAATAAATATAAATACAACATTTTTATTTAATAATCAAATTTTCGGCAAAATCAATTGTTAGTTGGGCTGTTATAGTTTTTGTTTTTTTTTTGTTTATAGCCAAAAAAATATTCTACTTATTGCTAAAAATGTTGGCAGGTTGTGAATATATAAAAAAAAAATAATTAAAAGAAAAAAATATATCTATATCAGCGTGTCTCAAACCAATATTGCATAAAGTTAAATATTGAATAGGATTGCAAAATGACAACTGCCAGTTGCGTTAAAATGTCAAAATTTTATGTTTTATAAGATTGAGTTGGTAGCTGGCGAAATTGTGCTTGACAAGTGAAGGGAGTGGAGGTTTAATAAAAGAGGAAGAAGAAGATTGAGTTGCGCGGATAAAAGGTTAAGAAACGCCTCACCATATCATATAAACGATTTTTATCATTATTTTCTTACATTTTAACAATAATAATTTTCTATATCAAATATAGAGCGACTAATAGCCGAATGGTCACATTGATGATCAAATTGTGAATAAAATTATGCGACATAAAAAAATCAAATATATTACTCAAACCGATATTGAGTCGCATCAAATGTTTAATAGGGTCGCGAAATGAGAGCTGTCAAAAATTCGATGTTCGTTAAGAAAGTTGAGAAAAGCTGCAGTATATCATATAAACGATTTTCATCATTATTTTGATACATTTTTAACAAATAAATCGTGAATACCATTTATAGTTATATATGTATACAAATTTTCATGTTAATATTTACTAGCATAATAAATATCGCTATTTAATACGTGCAATCATAAACAGTAATTTATTAAAGCTGAAGTTGCTCATTAACCATATATATATATAATCTGGAATTAGTGGCTTCGAATTTCGTGTAAATACTTAATAACATCGGTTAAACACGAGTTCTGCATCCATTATAAACTAATATTTTCGTTTTGCAGACTTTTGAAAAATTATAAATTTGATGTAGGCTTTGGAATCATTATTTATGGAAACACTTAATTTGATTCTTGTATGCTGTGTGTGTAACGTATTAAAATGAAATTTCACTAATTGCTAGTGCAAACAGGATTTATTACTTTTCTCAATGTTTTTTTTTGTATCGATTGGTACACAAATTTGCTTTTATAATTATTGCAAGAGAAGAAACTCACCAATTTGATGTCGACTTTCGAAAATCCAAATTACAAAAATTATATGTAACATTTTATTATCCAAATATATAGAAATTTCGTTTGGATTTTGTTGAACAAGCCAGATGGCTTTTATAGATAATAAAACATTATTTTCGGTGATTTCATAAAAGATATTCTAAAATCGTTATCATTCCGATGCATTTTATGTAACAACTTTTAATGATTTTGGCATTATTAATGTATACGAATGGAAACTTTATATTTCGTCGACACTAGTTAATATTATAATTGTACAAAAAAAATATTTTGTTGTTCACTTCACTAATAATTTTCTTCGGCAAATCCAGGAGCTGTTTCCAGTATCGCGGCGCGTTTTCGACTGCAGATCGCGCATTTTCTGCGTAAACCTTTAGGGTAGGACGTAGAGATACAAACGTTCATTTACGCCTGTATATTATACACTTACTTAAATATATTTACACCCACTGATGGAGCTAAACGAAAAAATAAATACTTCGAAGAGTGCGGCTTCAATCAGTACGGATTCGCTATAGTACGTTGTGAAAAATTCACAAGGGACTCAATTACAATTGAGCAATATAAAAAAAAAATAGTATACTAATTATATATAATTGTTCTGTTTTCTTTTATGTATAAAGTCAAGTCTATGTTCGTTACTGTTTATTTTCAATTTTTTTAAAGTTCTCAATTAGTCCGGTTTCAAACAGTTACCCGGACTATGAGAGGTATTCCAGTATTGTTGTTTTCAAGGATTCAGATCATTTTTTTTTTCTCTTTCGGTACGTAAATGTAAAACGATCGTCGATTTGATTTTATGTTGCCATCAACATAATACGAGAGCAGAAGGACAATCGGTAGAAAAACAAAACAAACGCTTTTATTATGCGTAACCCGAAACGTAACATTTCTTTTTATGTTTCGGCAAAGTTTATTTTTTGCTATAATTGTACTTTGATTAACGGTTGCCTGGAAACGCACTGTTGAAGATGCGATGACTCGACGACCAATAGATGATGCTTAATAATAGTAGTTAGTACGTATAATTAAAATTAAATTATTCTTGTCGCAATAAAACCGAATCCATTCGGAATACCTAAATAGATAGACCTCCGTGCTCGATACTCTTGACTACACTAATTCTCTACAAGTTCATTCATTAAGTTTAAGTTCCTCAGCTTATGGATCGCGTTACATTTTTAATGGGTCCCTAAATGACAGCTGTCATCTGTCACCTGTGTTAACTGTATAACCACAAACAAATATGTTGGATCGCGAAATGACATCTTGTGTCAAAATGAGTGAAACTCTTGGGTCGCAGTGCAACTGAAAACAAGTGCGATGGGTTGCGACTTGTGTGAAAAAGAAGGTTGAGAAACACTGCTGTACACGAGGAGATGAAACTATTTACTAAAGTGGGATAGGATAGAACTATTAACGTCGCGTTCGAAAAACGCGCACACAATTTATTTGTGAATCAACATAATTTGTGAATCAAACAAATCGATATATTTCTGTACACTTATTATTTTCAATATAACTAATGCACCGAATTACACATTTCTGTTTGCTTTCAATATTACTTGGATTTTGTTTCTTTCTATTTACATTTACGTTCACTTCAAATTTAATAATAAAAAAATAGAAACACATGACAATATATATTTCTTATAATATTGAATACAAAAGGTCGTTGGTTCGTTTCCCAAAAACCAACAAAAATTTGTGGAAACTTATAAACCCGATAAATAAAAAAATGAAAATATTAAATATTATATATCAGCAGTGAAAAATCGTTTAGAGCTTACAATGTTTGAATAGCGTCCGTCTGCAGTATATCTTTTAGAATTTTGCATAAGTAAATAAGAAATAAGTAAAAAAATCGATTGCTTTTGAAAATGTACTTAAAGTTATTTGTATTAATTGAAAGTAATTGTAATTTGTTCTAATGATATATATAAATAGATTTTTTGATAAAACAAAAAAAAATACATAAGCGTTTCTCAACCTTTATCAAACATATTTGCTTGTAGTTATATATAGACCCAAGTATTTCACTCGCTTTGACACAAGTTGACTGCTGTCATTTCAATATTACAATACGTCAAATCCGTCAATTTGTATATAAATTATTCTCGAAATAGCGTGTATAAACATCTGTAAATATATATATATATATATATATATATATATGTGTATAAATGCTAAATTTATAAATACATGTAAACGTTGCGTGTGTCCACATTGAATGTGTGCATTCAACAGGAATGTATACGCTGTTTCTGCATCTGAGTGAAAATCGATGAGTTACATGAATGCAGTTTGCAATCAATGATTAAGTAATTTTCGGTGAAATAAGCAAAGATTAATGATATTCATGGGACAATAAATTCACGCCGAAATGTTTCCTAGCACTAAATTTCCTTCACTGAGCATATAAATAACGAATTCTTGGAATGCATCCGAGAAGTTGAATAATATTATTATTTCCTTTTCGTACATCATTAACACATTGTTGCTTTTTCTCTACTGTTTACCGGATTTACAAAATAAGTGATTTCTCGAGTTGAATCCAGTAATAAGTATTGTTTCATATAATTATTTTATTTTTAAAGATGAGAAAAAAAATGAAATGAAAAGAAACATGAGACACATACTTATCAACCCTTTTAGAAGGAATAATGACATGGAAGAAAGTGTATATGTATAGAAATTTGATACGCATTTTAACTGTATTTTATATACATAGTATCACTTATGTTTTAAGAAATTGAGAATTACTATTTCTTATAATTATATTTTTACATTGTTACTGAATTATAATTTCAAATTATTTTCGTTATTTCATACATAATTAACATTAGATTTGTATAATGTTGTTTGTATTATTCAATAACCAAGTGGATCCTCTCATCATCTTCGTCAAAGCTGTTCTTGTCCCTGGGCTCGCCTAACGCTATTATTCGATTCTTATGCAACCATATTTGCTCACCGTAAAAATCAATTCGTTAGTCAGCACTTACCTACGTGGACTTCATTGATCATATCTTCAACTAAAAATAACAATAAGATTATGTTGCGCTTAATAATACATGGATATCACCTTGAAAGAAGATGATATTCCTTTAATCAACACCTGGACATGCGGCCATGTGGAATTCAGCGTTTTTGAATGAGTTTCACAACAGTTTTGAATATTCAAAACGGGAACGCACGCCGACGCGCGCTAATTACCTGACCATTGACCATACCTGGCGCAGAACCATTAAGAAGTGCCAACTGATACTGTTCAAATTTAAAATTTGAAAATTACACCGTCTCATGGTTTAATTAAACAATCATAGTAGGTCTAATGAACAATAATAGAGATTGACTAATTCAATTAATTATAGTTTCAATAAAGATTCATGAAAATGTTAATCGATTAACTATATTTAAGTTCTTCAAAGGGATTGGCAGAAACTAAATATAATTACTGAACAAGTCTTCAATATTAATAATTCAGCTTTGAGATCTATGCATATGGAAGCAGTTAAATTGATTATTGTATTGTAAATTAAATGTATTTTGCTATAATTATAAGTAATTGATTGATATAAGAAACTAAAAATACATTAAACTCGTATAAATCAAGATCGTACTTTTTCAAGAAATTATGAGCGATCTCGCATGTTTTAGTGTTGTAAAGAAATATTGAATAAAACAAAGTTCATTTATTTGCTAAATAATTAATAAATTATTTATGTTGCATTTAACTGAATGGATATTTATTGGGATTTTGCACTTGTTACTGGATTTAGCAAAGCTATTGATCCTATTAGACATTGTCTCCTAGTCGCTATAAATCATGTAGGATTAACATTGTTTGGATGTCAGTTACACGATCAGCGGTTATTTAGATTAGCACCGTTTAGCAGCGTTACTCAATCCAGCATATTTAATTGTAGTTGTACTAAAAGTGATTTTCTTCAATTCTTCTAATTCTGTTAATTGTCTTTTAATAAAAGATTGTCTTCTACTGGTGATACAGATTCTTCGGAAATTTTATTAAAAAACAAACAACATTTGCAACTATCTAACAACAATAAAATGCTTGACACATAAAATACATAGATTTTGGCTTAATTATATTCGTTATTTGACACATAGAGTAATTAATAGTAGAGTAATTGATATTAGTTTTGTATAATTTATATGGATTATTCAATAACCAAGTAGATCCTCCTCTTCTTCATCGAAGCTGTCCTCGTCTCCGGGCTCACCTAATGCGTTTACAAATTCTGCAAAAGGAAAAATGTACATGACTATTATGCAACCATATTTGCTTACCGTAAAAATCAATTCGCCCGTCACCATCGACATCCACTTCTTTGATCATATCTTCAACTAAAAATAACAATAAGATTGAACTTATTAGTGCATTTTTGTTTGTTTGTAGAATCTTCACATACTTTCTTCCTCTGATAAATCTTCGCCTAAACACTGTAAAACGGCCCTCAAATCGGAGGCTGTAATGTATCCTCTGTTGTGTTTATCGAAGACGCGGAAAGCATCCCTCAATTCCTTTTCTTCATCTCCCGGTTGAATTGCTGCATCCGCTCCGCCGCTCGCCGACCACGCTATATCCATGAATTCCTCAAAACTGACGTTACCATCGCCTACAAAAGATTGCAATAATGAATAAAATTGATATATTTGTATTATTTAAAGCAAATACCATCGGCATCGACCTCTTGCAACATCTGTTGCAACTCTTCGCTCCTGGCGAATTGACCCAGAGATCGCATCACTCTCCCAAGCTCTTCCTTCGTGATACTGCCATCACCATCTTTGTCGAACAGTCTGAACGCTTCGCGGAATTCTTAAATACAAAATACCCCATCATTACATTCATTAAAACATCAATTAATACGCACGAACCTTTCATTTGACTCTTAGAGACGTTCGCGTATCTCGCGGAATTCTTCGAGATTCGGCATTTCTCCGTCGATTTTCCCGTCCGCAACAGCTGAACCGGCCTATCGGGCGGATTTGGATCAATCAGTTGGATGGGATTCGGTCCAACGTCGCGATCGGCGACGTTTCGAGTCTTCAACAAAACAAATAATATCATAATGTCACTTCATCAATTACTGTATTATAATACCATCAAATCCTTGATGTGATTAACGATCGGCGAAGAAGTAAAGAAATTGTTTACAGCGCTAAACAATTTGTTGCCCTCCAGTTTGAATGCTTCTCGATACGTTATTTGTTAAAAAATAATAATAATAATCTGCAAAAAGTTATGTAATGAGTTTTGCAACGAGTTGAAAGGTGTGTTGCATACGGTTATGAAGAAAAAAAGAACAAGCCTATTTACCTTATTATTATTTTCAATTGTGTTTTAATGAGGGCGGGTATCCGTTTATTTTGCACACTGCACCAAATTGTGAATTGGAACTACCCCCGACGACTATTGGGCGTCGGATCGCGTCTGCGCCCCATTCGCAATATATTTTCAGGGGTCGACAAATCCGTTCCTAAATACAAAATAAATATTAACATCATCATTTCTTTTTATTTCTGCATACTACTAGAGACGCTCTGCAAGTTCTTTGAATTGTATTGAACATGCAACGGACATTATATAATTAAGCAAACAAAGAGTACGCTTATTGTGGGCCGTATTCGAGTCATTTAGTATCAATTGAACCTAATTCAAGGTTATTAAATTGAATTCGTCCTCTCTTGAGAAAATGCTTCAATGGATGTACGCATAGGGAAGTTGACTACTACAAAAAGAACACTAATTTCGAGGCGAGTGTCATGACCTCTCTCTTTCTCCGCCACGTAATAATTGAATATCAATCAATTATCATTGAAGACGTAAAGAAATTATAGAATTATTGCATTACAGCAGTCGATCATATCAGAATCGAATCAGATGGAAAGACGGCAACATCATCGGAATGCTGCTCGTAATTTAATGTTAAACAATGAATGAAACGGATTACATGTTGTTGCAGTTGGTAGCGAGCGATTTGCAGGCTTTGTTTGTAGGTAGGTTTGGGTTTGGCGTGGTGGCGTGATTCTTCACAAAATCGTTAGTGAAAAGGGAATTTAACAGCGCGCATGACTGCGACAATTTACATACACATTTCAACTCTATGTCCATCGTAATTTCTTTAATTCACAATAACATGGATTAAGAAATTACGATTGGCTGGACTTTGGAATTGTGAAAAGAAATGAATGGGGAACGTTTGAAAAAAAAAATAATAATAAATGACGGTGAACAGCGGAAACCGTTGAATACACCAGCACACTATGATCCGGGTATAAAAGAGTCGCACTCGCGGCACCGGCTTTTAGAGCTGCTCGTAGACTCGCGGTGAAAACGTTGAGAACACAGGTTTTTCCCCTTTTTTGATTTATTAATCAAACAAAATCATCTAAAATGGAAGCTTTTTTGCAAAAGAAATACAAACTGGTCAACAGCGAAAACTTCGATGAATTCATGAAAGCTGTCGGTGAGTGAAGATTATAACTGCTTTTTTTTAAACTTACGCTTGTGTATATCCACCTATTATTACCACACATTCGAGCTATATATAAATATTTTAAATATACCACTTTTTTTTTATTTCGTGAACTCAAGAGAAAACTGTTAAAATTGCGAAGAAACAGAAATTCAATAATATTATTACGCTGCGTGTAGCAATAAAAAAGATGTTACAGTAATTTAATTCCTTGTTATAATAATAATAATGTGATGTTTTGCTACTTGCGGTATATATACAGGTTACCAGAAATAAAATGAAAATTAAAAAGGACAACATTTTTGTTTCATTATTTTTATGAGTGTGTATGCAATTCTGTAGGTTCGTATGCATCGGGGTTGATGACCGAAACACCTTCAACCCCGCCTAGTATTTAATTACTTACTGGTTTCGCTTGAATTTGATACCTGCTATATACTTACACCGCAACGGTTTTCATTTCTATCGAATTAATTTTAAAAAAAATATTGAAATTGATAATACCTTACAAATATTAATTACGAAAAAAAAAACATATAAAAATAGAATTAAGATTGTGATTGTAGATAATTCCATTGACAAATAATACTCTGTGATGGTTTTATCAATTTTACAAATTATATAATACAAATTGTATTTTCATTATTTGACAACTGTCAAATTGACATTTTTATAATATAACATAATTATAACCTTTTATATAAAACAATAATTAAGGGTTTTTTATATTTTATTATGTTTTAATTGTCATATTTAATCAAAATACAAAACGGTTTTTTTTTAAATTTGTATCAAATTTAATTGTAGAATAACATCGTTAGTTTATGTTTATCTTTAAACATTATGATTTTTTTTTAAATTATTCATCGATTGGTAACTCATTGTATCTTCTTATGCAACAAACGATCAAGAGTAAATTGTATTACAGAATAACGAGTCGCTATTATATGATTCACCATATAATAATTTACAATGTCGAAGAATAACACTTGTTTTTAAAATAATATAACCAGCGTTTCTCAACCTTTCTTGCAGTTATAGACGCTTTGACCAGTTCCAATCATTTTGGCATGAACATAATAGTTTGTGGTTATTCAGTGACCCAATTGTTTATATTATAAAAATGACAGATGCCATTTCACGATCTAATATGTTTGTACTTGCTAAGCGTATTTCAAGTAACTGCGTTTTGATACAAGGTGACAGATGTCATTGCGTTACGCATTAAGAATTTAAAGTTGAGAACCGCTTGCATTGCGCAGCAATAATAGTGGAGGAATGAAATCATTAGCTGTGTGCATATTTTATTATGTAAATGATTGTTGTTAGCAATAATTGCTGTTTTGTTGCTGGTATAATTAAGAATTTAAATTTAAAAAAAATACAAATGATAAGAATATTCGAATATTCGAACTGTTTTGTTTATGTATTTTGCATAACGACAATTAGCGAAGGTTTAGTGTATGTTAAATATTTACCTGAAAATGACCGAAATAACAGACACATACTATAGGTGTTTTGTAACGAAAATAAGTATTTGTTTTTAAATCTAAACGTTTATCAGTTTCGTCCATAATATTTACATGTGATGTAATATTTTATAAATATTATCTGCATATTATTTTCTGTCTGTGTTGAACGTTTAATCGGAAAGTTATTTACAAAATGTGCAATGAATCATTTGTCTGAACGGTACGATAGGTGAGCGAAATAAATTTTCCGTTACTCCCGTATTACAAATTGTTTAAACGTTGAATCTTAACTCTCTCTCTGTGTATGCACTTTTTTATTCGATCGTTGCTTCGATTCTTCGATTAAATTGGAGCAGGTCGCAGTACCTGCGTCTCCTCTCTTTTCTTCTTTTTTTTTGGGTACCATGATAAGCCTGCTGCGAATGCAAAAGAGCGAGAGAGAGAGAGAATTACATTTATTAAGCAAAAAGCTAAAGGTCGCACATTATCGATGATTAAATTTAATCATAACGTATAAATACGGCTGTGATTGCTCCGAGACAGTCAGTACAAGTTTCTCATTCGCTAGACGCACATTTCAACTCTAAAAAACCCTTCAAAAATGGAAGCCTTCGTCGGTAAACAATACAAATTGGATTCGAGCGAGAAATTTGATGATTACATGAAGGCCGTTGGTGAGTTTTCATTTAAAATTACAAGAAAGGAAAAGAAAAAATGCAAAACATACTTGATTGTCGAAAATGTATTTTTTTTTATATATTTTGTTTTCTGTTTTTGTTTCAAACGAAACTCGTTGCTCTTTTATTTTTTTCGTCGTCGTCGTCGCGAAGGTCATCGGGTCCATAATCCAAAGGTACATAAATTAGAAACGATTAAAGTACGCAAATATTTTTATATAAAATAGATATAAAAAGAAAACAGGACGAGCGATCAAAGTACAAAAAATGTATCACAAAACAAAAAGAAGAACTGTTATAACATTCATTGATAATACTTGTTGAACATGCAAAAGCTTTTATTGGTTTTTAATCGAGTTCTATTGTCGATTTAACAATTATTCGCTAATTAACTAATTAGTGTAATTGCAAATGTAATTTTTTTGTTTGTTTTTCTTTGTTAAGGTGTTGGTCTTGTGACCAGGAAGATGGGAAACGCTGTATCTCCCGTCGTCGAATTGAAGATGGACGGTGACCAATACGTCTTGTCGTCCACCTCCACCTTCAAGAACGTCGTCACCAAGTTCAAGCCAGGCGTTGAAATCGACGATGAAACTCCTGATGGCAGGAAAGTCAAGTCTACTTACAACGTCAACGGTAATGTTATCACCGAGAAGCAAATCGACTCCGCCGGTAAGGTCACCATCATCGACAGGACGTGGTCCAACGACGAAATCAAGATGGTAATTACAAACATTTTTTCTCTTATTAACAGTAACACATTTTATTTACACTCTATATTTTTCGCAGGTATTGAAAGTCGACAATATCGTCTGCACCAGAATCTACAAGGCTCAAGCCTAAATAAAACTTTGAAAGTTTAAAAATAATAAAAATTAAAATTTTCTAACGCTTAGGAAACAAACAAAAAAAATGAAATTGTTGAAGCGCTTTTTTTTTGTATTACAAATACATCACTGAATATTTGAAACACGCTTGAGTTATTATTCATTGCCTCCATCACACGATTCCCAACATAACGAATTGCTAATTATTACTTATATAGGTGTCAAATTATACACTTCGCACTAACTGTTGGAAATACAAATTTTGCAACCAACAAAATTTCCGTTCAATTCCCACAAGTATATAAATTTCAAGACCGAGATTACAAAAGGCTCCAAATTATACAAACGCAGCTGCACCTCTATTCAATTGCAGATTTCATAAAAAAAAGGGGAGTGAGAGGGAAAAGGGGGACCACTCATTATTAAACACTCACAAACGAAATAGTACCCATACTTACGTGGAAAATTATGCAATCCCCGGTCTATGAATTCGAATCATTTTGGCCAAAATGTTGTGTAATCTAATTATTGCTTTCCTCCACTGTTATTGCTGTATAAAACAAGCGGTTCTCAGCGTTAAATTCTTAACGAGTTTCAAAATGACAGCTGTCACCTTGTGTCAAAGCTGGTGAAATACACTTAGCAAGTACAAACAAATATGTTGGATCCCGAAATGACAGAGTCGCAAAGTGTCAAATATTTTATATTATAAACAAGGGTCGCTGCGCAACCACAAACAAATAAATGACAATTGTCATTGAAAAGTCGGTGAAAAGGTTGTGAAACGCTGGTATTATTTTTTAAAAAATGTTATTGTTCGACATGATTATATGGTAATGAAATATAAACAATGAACGTAACAAAAAAAATAACCTTGATATACTATATTTTTATATAAAATGTTATTTTTAGCGCGGAAAAAAACCTATGAACTATAGCACTTTTGCGTCATTTCGGCTAAATTGTTGCAGTTCTGTTATTATCTAATATTTCGTTTGCATACTACAGATAATAATATATTTGTTTCTCCAATAAATATTAAATATCTGCACTGTGAATTCGCGAAATATATGAATTTATTACAATCTATTTTTTATGGATTAGTTTATATCTTTGATAAATGTTTTTATTTACGTAATTCTTGATACATTCGCAAACAACCAATAAACAAGATTGATAGATTACGTTATCGCGAGTTGCATAACGTCGAGTGTATTCCTTATCGTGCAATCAATGTATGTTTTTTTTATGCAATAAAGTTACGTTGTTTTTTTTTCTCACGAATTTCATTTAATTATATTGAACGGATGAGATATCAGCTATCAGACACTATATAGATTGATTGGTTTTCATTTGCTTTAAGAAGCAAAATCTTAAATAATTAATTTATCAACTTAATTATTCGTTTTATTTATTGTTATTGCTCGATGTCAGAATTTAATATATGTATGCTATACTTCCTAGCAGTCCTATCCAATTACATGTATTGTTTGTAACACGCAGTATAATAAGTGTAGTTTATGTAAATATTATTGTGTTTAATGTGAGGAACGTATTTGATTTCAATTTACTTCGATAATGGTACATTTCTCAATAATTCAGCTATAAATATCGTATTCAACTCAATATCATTGTTTTCTTTACAGACATGATTCAAATATAGATTTAGGATACACATATCTGTAAATAAATAACAAGTTTTAGTCTTAAGTTTAAATATAATATTAAACAAATTTAATATATGTGCACTAAATATCTGGACCGGCGCTAGCTAATGGACAAGACTTGCTAAATATATAAAACTAACTTCATGTGATAATGATAATGTATCGCCGGTTCTTATATTTGATGAATATTTATATAAATTTGGTATGTATTTTTCTTAAATTTCGTTAGCAGTTAGTGGATTTGCTGGAAATATTGTGGGTTTGCTGCCAAAATAAATATTTATTATTTTCCGGGAAACACACTTTTTGGTGGCAATATTATTTCAAATTAGAATGTCATTAACAAAAACAGTTTTTTTTTTGTTAATTTAAATATTTATTTTGGTAGCATTGTCCCACAAAATTGTTTTAATTATTATTGTTAACTTATTCAGTATCGCCGGTCGAGATATTTGGTGAGTAATTAAATGTAAACCATTAATATGTTTTTAATAAGTATATTTCTTATTGGTGGATTTGTTACTTCCTGTCTGGAAATATTGGGAGTTTAGTGAAACCTCATCAAAAAGTTATTAGTCGTGTCTCACATTTTTCTATTAGCATTTGTTTCTAAGAAAAGAAATTTAAAGCGGTCACACCAGCTGAGCCGGTCCTGCCTACACCATCAAACTACAGAATGAAACAACTTGAAACAGTGTACGTTCATATGAACGTTTGTGAGATCGAAAAAGGAATGAAAGTTTGAGTAAGCTATATTTATGTTATTATTTTTATTCCCTGTTTTTAAAAGATTGAAGAGTTTGTATTGTATATAATGTTGCCTATCTGCATTGAATGGATATCGTGGAAAGAAGCACGCGCCATCTTTGAGAATGCGAGCGAAACGGACATTTCGCTAGAGCGGTTAACGGGACATTTACAGCTGCTCACTATATATCTGTTCTCTTTATCTTTCTAATTTTTGGGCGTCGACCAGAATGGGATAGAGCGTGCAGTACGTTCACCGGTATCGAATAATTCCACCAAGCGATACTCGTTCTGTCATCCGTGGTGAATATAGTAGTAGTGGTGGTGGTGGTGTTGTGGTGCGGTGTATGCTAGTACGTTTTTGCTCCTTGTTATTTATGCTATTTCCGCGGGTCTGTCAAAAAATGTGTACGTCTGTTCGTTATTAATCGTTCCGTGTGTGTTTTCCTCCAGTGTAAGTGGTTATGTGAGTTCACAGTCTGAGTCACTTTTTTTTTCGGGTAATACAATTATCACCATTAGAGTGAAAAGTGTTTAGTGCAATTGCGATTGTTGATTTAGTATGGCTGCGGCCTCGGCCTCTATATTTTGTGATTTCCTTCGTTCTGTATGAAGTTATAATAAATAGACAGAGCAAAAAAATTAAAGAAATACACACACTCATATAATACACAGTTATATATCTATATAGGAATAATAATCAATACAGGTTAATAATGTTTTTATATCTCTCTTATGCTTCTCATAACATACAGAAGAAAAAAAAATAACGAAATAAACTCGTGTACTTTCTCTGCCTATTGATTAGTTTTGCTTTGCTACTTTCTTTAAAATGCAGGTAGTTGCACCCTTATCACAATACCATAAGATATCATTTGACGTTTTCCTCATATTTCGATAATTTTCTATCTTATCTTATCGTTTTAAGTTACATTTGTAAATACATCGATATATCAACAATAGATCCATTTTCGTCGCGCGAACAAAATAAAGTTATAAACATGTCAAACTTAAGTTATTCTAGATTGTAAATATTTAATAATCTGTTACAATTATGCATGCATTATCTGCGCAACATTCCTCAATCTGGTATTAATATTAAATGCAACATTTTTTTTCTTCTTTTTATTTGCTTTATTTGCAATCTACAAGGCATCAATACATTAACATTTATAATACAAGTTTGCATTTAGACGCTTGACATTTCGCCTATTTTAATAGCCTGGGCAGAATCACTATGTAATTGATTGTATTCTTCTTATGTTTCGTTAATATTCAACAGCATTGAATATCTTTTGTATTTGACGTTAGGTTCATGCGATGTTTAACTTTATAAAGAAAGCTGGATCCGGCGTGACCAACGATAAAGATGAAAAAGAAAAGAGGAAACGTGATAAGAAGGACCGCAAGGAGAAACAGAAACGCGAGAGAGCCAGCATGTCACCGGAGGAGTTGTTGCGGCTGGACGAGGTGTGCCCTTTTTTCTGTAAATAATTCTAATTTGTTGCATTCGCTAATCTGTTAAGTTGAAGGTTCGAAAATCGCTGAAGATTACACGAAAACGAAAAGAGAAAGAGAAATTACCCTCTGGAATAACTGCCGACTACACCGCCGATTTTTTGGCTAGTTTGGAGCGCGTCGATCCGCTGAGTATTACCAATTTCAATCATTTGAACGATGGTCACACGCAATCGGATAGTTCGGAGACGAGTCTGAACAGTCTGAGCAAGGGTGGTAGTATGCCCCCAGTACCGCCTCGACCGCCGAAACGGGGGATATTGAAGATGCCCAGAATCAGTGTGTACAGCGAGCAAACGCCTACGACGACGCCAAATCCGACCGATTCTGATAGTCTAATTAGGAATACGTTGCAAAACGAAGTTATAGCTTACCAGAATTTACCTCAGAACGGTTTCAACGCTGACGCGAAATTAGGCAATCTTTTAGTTATCACGACGACGGCGTCCCCGAGCAACGACTCGCTGACGGACACGACGAACAGTTCGTTCGCAACGCCTCCGTTTTCCCTGAGCCCTGTGGGAGAATCGCAGGGATTTCACAGGTGAAGAAAAGCGAAGAAGAAATGTGTATTTTTATTGTTAAAGGAATTATTGTTTGTTCTTAGATGGTCTCACACTGCGACGTTCGATGATTTTAATTTATCCTTACCACCGATCGTTCCGCTCACCTTACCCAAACCGAGAACGCTATCTATTAACAGGCAGCCGCCTCCGAGAAACGATTTCGGCTTTTCGCTGAGACGCGCTATGGTGCTGGACAGGGATTCCGGAAATTCTTCAATATCGATGCGAGCCGTCATTTTTGCGGAACCGGGCGCTATTGTGCAACATCAAAACGAGACTGGTTTGCTTCCGGGTGATAAATTGCTCGAAGTGAACGGAGTCAAAGTTGGAGAAAGAAGTCGTGATGATATTATAGATTTAATCAAAGCTTCAGGCGAAAGCGTCACACTGAAGGTATACCTTTTTCTTATTTCTACGTCAAGTACAACAACAACAGCAACATAGCAAAACAATTTTGACTTGTACGAAAGAACCAAAAATTAAATCGATTCCAAAGTAGAGGTATAAACTTAAAACTTATAACAGTATCATCAAACGCTTTAAGTATTCCGTTCATAAATTACACGCGACTTGCATCCCAAGTAGGATAGCGATATTCAAAATAAACGCTTTCTTCAGAATTCACTTCTATTTTCGTATATATATAATACAACTATAATTATCGACGGCTTTTACAATCGAGCATAAGTCACATCACTGTACTGATTTGATTAATATGAGACGTAACTGCAAATGTTGATATACAAATCTACTTTTCCTTTATTTCACACCTGGGATAGTTATAACAATAGCAAGAAATTCTACTGTTAAAAGTAGCGCGCTTATGAACCGAACGTTGTGAATGTCGGGATTCTTTTTTTTTTATTCGAGTTGCGTGAAAGGTTAGAAGACGAATCATTCAATGCATATACAAAGTTATCTCCGTTATGAAATGTTACTTCACAGTTAAGCATTCTTTCAAAATACAGAATGTTATAAAATATTATTTAATATTTTCTTATTTTTTATTATTTTTTTCTTATCAAGGATGTGGAATAACCGCATAACTACAGTGGTTTTCATTTTGCTTCTATTTATATTGTAAACATAATATACGTAATTTATGTATTTTGTAATGACACAGTTATTTTGAATATTTAGGTTCAACCCGTGGCCGAATTGAGCGAATTGAGCAGACGTTCTGGACAAGACGGAAGCGAAATATTTTTAGATGATGCTAATATCAAAGGAGGAACATTGCGACGCTCCGGTAGCCGAAGATTCAACGTAAATATGACGGTAAATTGCACACATTGCATTGTTTCATTATTTATTAAGTAGGCGATAATGCTTTTTGTCTACATATTAAACGAACATCAATACCGTTAAGAACGAAAAAAATATGGGTCACATATAAGCACGTCTGATATGATTATTAGTAAGTTACACAATTTGATTTTATTAAAATACTTTAAAAGTCAATGCCGACGTTTATATATATAAAAAAAATATGTGTAATACCTACATAAAAATACCCGGTGATTCATTTTATAATACCATACTGGTAGAAAGTGAAAAAGAAACGATTTATTTTTATTTTATTTTTTGGAATTGCTCAATATAAATAGATTTAAAATTTCAACGATTTAAATCATCGTTAATTAATCAAGGGATTACATTGATTTCTCGCGGCGATCGGAATATTTAACTCGGTCTAATTATGCAACTCTATTTGTTTATAGGAACAGGTGGTGGTGGCTTACGTTATGTAATTGCTTTTTTTTTAAAGGAATTATTCACAAAAATTAGGCGTAGTTATGTATTAGCATTTTCTTTTTTTTCTGTTGCGCTTACTCCGTAGTATTGCCATCACGATCTCAACTCGACCTTGTCGCAACTACTGCAGCAGCCGCAGAACATAGTGCACACCCGTTCGAAGAGAAAATAATTTGATTAGCATACTTATTCTTACACACATATCTTCAGTGACATATTCAAATGTTGCTTTTGCTAAACCAAAAAAAAGAAAACGTTTGAAATCATATTTTAAAGTTCAGTGTCTCTTCTCTCTCTCTTCGGGTTTTCTCTCTTTCGTTAATTAACGACATAAAATGAAAAGCGGGTGATTATTTAATTTTGAATTAATTAGTGTGCAGTAGTGTGCTTGTTTTCAACATCTTACTTCATTCTTTGCGTACGTTTGAACGGTCTTGTTGTCAGTGGGTCGAAGATCACAGAGGCGTGCGTACGTTTACGGCGGTTATTCAATTTTCGAGCAAATGTTTCACCTTTCGCCCTTCGAGAACTCTTTGCGTAACGGCGGCGTAAGCAATAACGGAAACAAAAAGTGTCATTCGAAATGTACGGGGAGTGCGCACGGCATAAGGGCTGTAGAAAAAGAAAGATCGAAGATAACTCGTCAGATTTCGAGTGGAAAGAAATTGTCAAGTATTTCCAGGTGCACTGGCAGGAACGGTAAACATATTCTAGACATAACTGATTTGCAAACTGCCGCCCTTTTCCGTAAAATCCCTGGTTATGAACTGCAAGAAAGGTTCTGGTTCAAAGATTTGCTAAACGCTGTTCAGTGTTTCAATGATATTAAGGTAAAACGAGACGAATCAATGTTTTTTTTTAATTATACTCTTTTCTTTTATTGTGTTTATATTCATGTCATTATATAAATCTTGTGATTTGTATGGTTTCATAGAAAACGTTCAAGTGATAAGGATTACCGCTTTCCGTTTATTTAGTTGTATTCTTGTTAGCAGTTCAGTAAAGTGTTATTTTATGTTAGCACGTTTATTCATAAAATTGATGTTGTCTAATTATAAGTGTTTGCAAATTGAATTATGCTTACTATAACTAATCTTTTATTTATTAGGCAACATTTTATTGATTCATTTTTGGTAATTTTATGTAGGCAACTTTTTCCTAAATAAAATGTTAATTAATTTTATTTTTTTTTGTACTTAGGCAAAAAGTGAAGAACAGATTGCTTCGGAAAAGGAATGGTTGGACGCGGAAAAGATGTGGCTGATGCATCGAGGAGGATTTTCGATGGCCAGGAAACTAATCGTACCGGATTTGGAGTCTGGAAAGGTGAGATTGCAGATCGAGCAAACTGGTGAAGTGATAACTGTGGACGAGGATGATGTTGAAAAGTCGAATCCGCCGAAATTCGACAGGGCCGAAGATTTGGCGTCACTGCATCAGTTGAACGAATCGAGCATTCTGCACACGCTTAGACAAAGATTTGCGACTAATCTGATACACACCTACGCCGGAAATTCAACACTTTTAGTTATAAATCCTATGGCGCCGTTGTCCATTTACTCGGAGAAAGTCGTAGCCTTATTCAAGGGCTGTAAATCTGAGGACATGCCTCCGCATATATATTCCATGGCGCAATCCGCTTACCACAACATGTTGTCTGCACGAAAGGACCAAACTCTGTTGTTTCTGGGTAGAAGCGGTTCGGGCAAAACCACAAACTTCCGACACTCCATTCAATATTTGATGACTGCCGCAGGATCGGTCAACAAAATCTTAACAGTTGAGAAATTATCTGCGATCTGGAACATTTTGGAGAGTTTCGGCAATTGCCGAACCGTGATGAACGGGAACGCAACTAGATTCACGCAAATTTTCAGTCTTGATTTCGACCAGAGCGGAAGCATAGCTTCTGCCAGCATACAGATATTGTTGCTGGATAAGACGAGGATCACGAAGAGGATGGACGGCGAGACGACGTTTCATATAATGAATAGATTGTTGTGCGGCGTTGAAGGAAACTTGAGGAAGGAACTGTTTTTCGATAGTCTGACGGGAAACGAGCAGAACGCGTTCTTCGTGCAGCTGCAGAAGTTGGAGGAGAAGCACAGGGCTCAAACCGATTTCGGCAAAGTACTTAACAGTTTCGAGGTGTTGGGTGTGCACGAATCGGATTTGAAGATAATCTGGAGCGTGCTTGCAGCGATATTTCATCTCGGCTGCGCGGGGGCTGCTAAGAGTGAGTTGAAGAAGGCGTTGATTTGAAGTTTTAATTAATTTATATTATTTTCGTAGATTCAAATTCGAACAAATATCAATTTAACAATCCGCAGGCTGCCCAGAAAGCTGCCTTACTACTGGGCAGTTCGGTGGAAGATTTGTCGAGAATTATTTTTGGTATGTCTTCCGGTGGTCTTACCACGCCGAACGCACCCAGAGCACCATTCAGGACGCCATCTCCGACCGACAGAACTTCTGATCGAGAGATGACAGGTTTGGAGGCTCTTGAAGGGATCATCACTGAACTGTACGCAGAAGTGTTCAACTGCGTCGCCAGTTTGATAAATAAATCGATTTCGGCTTCTGCGAGTACGGTGAATTCTTTGCTTCTGGTCGACTCGCCGGGTTTCCAAAATCCTTCGTCGTGCGGTCGACAAGCTGGTGCAACGTTCGACGATTTGTGTTACAACTATCTGCAAGAACGACTTCAGTTGCTATATCATCATAGTAATCTGGTGACACCGAAAGATCGATACGAACAGGAAAATATATCGTTTAATTTTGATGATTCCTCGCACGAGCATATGGCCAATCCCAGTCACATTGTGAATCTATTAGACAAGACAGCTCAAAACACCGTCGTCAGAACATCCCAGATTGACCTACGCGAAACGGATCGCAGAGGACTGCTGTGGCTTTTGGACGAGGAAGCCATATATCCTGGCTCGACGGACGATTCCTTCATCGAACGACTGTTCACGCATTACGGAGACAGAGACTATCAGCAGCTGTTACTTAAATCATCGGGAAATCATCAATTCATTTTGCAGCACATGCAAGGCACGAATCCCGTACTTTACAAAGCCACCGGTTGGCTCAAATGCAGTCGCGAAAATCCAGTGAGAAGGGCGGCACTCTCAATCCTTCAAGACAGCTGCAAGTAAGTCACATTCCATTAATAACGATCCTTTTGTAAACCATTATGAATGTTACTTTTTTAGGGAAGACTTTAGTAAACTGTTCGTGAATTCCCGTGGACTGGGGACGACAAGTTACAATGGATCACTAGTTGGCATAGAAGGATCGCAATCGCTGCGACGCGCCTCCAGCATTCGAAGAACGTTCACCGCTGGTACGGCAGCGATCAAAAGGAAATCCATTTGTCTGCAAACCAAATTCACTGTTGATGGTTTAGTGGAAACTCTGAGAAGAACGAAAATTCGCTTCATCCAATGCATACTGCCTCAGCACAATGCCGGTCTTTGCGAAACCAATTCAACTCTGATATCGACCAAAAACGACAATGGTTTATTGAATGTACCATTGTTACGTTCGCAGGTAATTTATTTACATGTACATCTAAATCGAATTTATTATATATTGGTTTCAATTCAAGATTCGCGGTGGACAAATCCTAGACGTCATCAGACTTCACAAGCAAGGACTTCCCTATTTCATGCCGTTGGGCGAATTTCGTCGCAGATTCCGATTGCTGGCGTTCGACAATAAAGTTGCTAACAACGGATCCGTCTTGGACGAGAGAAGAGCTGTGGAGGATATGGTTTCGGTGATGGATATGGATTCATCCGGTTACCGTATCGGATTAAGCCAAGTGAGTGTGTATTTTCGTATTCGTTAGCTTTCTTTAAGTTTGAAATTTGTAATTTAGTATTTCCCAAAGACCTAATATGCAATGGGGGAAAATATCGAATGTTTTCGTCGCTTGATCCTAAATAAGCGAATCGTTTTTCCTCTCTCTCTCTTCTTTACGTGGATGAGAGGTTTCTAATCATGTCCGCTTTGACTTACATACCCATTTGAAATTGTTTTAGAATGTATGTATTGTATGTATGTATGTGCACCTTATTCAGTGCGTCTAAATACCTATTTTTGAATCAATCGAGATCACTGTTGACCGCATTTCGCTCTTCCGTTGAGAAAAATCTAAATATTTATTCTTAAACTATTTCAATATATCTCAACATTCTGAGAAACTAAGAAAAGTTGTTACATATCAAATTACCACAACTATTGACTTTATATAAATAATAGGACACTCGTTAATTATTGAACGTAAACAAATTGCGATAACATGCGCCCATTTGCTTGCCAATAAACTTTGTAATTAATACGGATATAAAAATAGATGAAAAAACAAACAACGTAATTTGATATTTGTTGGACCTATTAATTTAAGCATTAACTAAAAACCATTTAAGTTTGGATGTTTATTTTTTTGAAGTAAAAATGACATTTGCTGTAGTGCAATGGTTTTCAAACTGACGCTGGTAAATGTAAAACTAAATACGTATTATTATGTAGAAAAATTTCCATCTATTTTGTAGTAAAACTATGTGTACTATGAGTAAACGTTACGATGATGTTATCAGATGTAAATAATAAAATTTGTTCATGCAACATTTGGCTGAATTTCAAAATTGTTTTGCAAAAAACAAGTATCTCACAAGATGAGACGTCAAAGTTTTAGAATTACTAACCTTCTAGAATTAAAAATTAGGCCTACATAATTGAGTTATTCTATTTAAGAATAAAACTTGTAATTTACATTTATGTAAACTTGTAATTTTTTTACTAACCAGTTTACAAATTAACTTGTATTTGATGTAAGTTTCTTGAATGTACTCCAATTACTGAAAATTTTCCAAAACATATTATTTATTTATCTTAAATATAATTTAACATTATTTGTTTAATGCACAAATTTAGACCAGTCAGCGTTCGCTTAACGCGCAAATAAATTATGATCCGCTAAGCAAATATGTATTAAACGGATAGTGAATTTACATGCGTGCATACGTTTACGATTCTTTTGGATACACATGTTTTCGTTCGTTCGTATGAACATTTATTTCTGATCTCAACATTACACATTTATATCTGGGTACAAATTTCAATATTATTTTAGTTGAAGCTGTTATTTTTTCTTCTAAAATGTGTAGAGAACAAAGAATAAATGTGAATACAATCCCAGTCGATTTGTCCGCCTGACATTATTGTACGTTCTTATGAATATTTGTACGTACATTTCTTATCGAACGTACATAGGATGTAGGTGAATGGCAAATTGAAGTTCTACTTATTGCTATTTGATAATTATTTATTATCTAAAGATAAATAATTTAAAACATTTTTTTTCTTAAATTTGTTTTAATATCAATTGTTTATGATGTCGTCCATTGTATAGTTGATGATTCAAAGCTTAAGTATATTAATGTCCCATTTGGACTGACGACCTCTTTCTACCAAATCGGGAATAGTTTGTTTACGATCGATAAAAACCTTTTTTTTGGATTTGTATTTGTGTCCGCATTTCCGTATTTGATACTACACAGTTTTATTTATCATAATTCATCGTTAATTATAAAGGCGGCCACGATGAAAAGACGCGTGTGTTATATAAGGAAGAAATCAAGAACTAGCTGGAAATGATAAAAAAATTAGAACAACGTAAACAATGTTGCATACAAATTATTAAGTGTAAATAAAGTTGTCTGCATCTACTGCGGAGATTTATTAATGGGAATATTTATTTTTTTTGACCGTGCTGTACATCTCGACAGATTATCACATGATCGCCGCATCTAAATTAAGCGAGTCCCCTGGGAGTTGATGAAATGAATACAAATTAGATGAAACTCGTATAGAATTTTCATTCTATACTAAGAATATTAATGCTGCATTATGCATTTCTTTTTTCCACCGAATTATTATAATTTTTCAATATAATGTTTTGGTCTTTTATATATTTACTATTAATGTCAAACTAAATCAATTTCTTTAAGTCTTATGGTCTGAAATATAAAAATAATTAAGATTTTAACTAAATTTATATTTAATTGTAATTGTTTGCGGACATGAGAGAATCTCGCGACGTCAAGAATTTAACATGTTTATTGTTGGGTATTGTATGAACGACGAATTGCTGATGGTACGTTTTGGAAAGTAAAATAAATAAATGTAACACACTTTGAGAAATATGTGTTTATTATACAATTTATTTGATGATTTGTATATATGAAATTACTACATACATAATTTGTGTATATAATTTTTTTTTAATATAAATTATTTATATGTACGCGCATAGCAAATAGTTGTATGCGATCGGAAGAAATTCTAGTGAAAACTGTTTTGTACGTATGTATCGAACCTGTCGCACCTGTATAGTCTGTTACCTGTTTAGGTTATTACTTGTATGGTTTACAGTTGTAGCTAAGGCGAAGAAGAGAGTCTAAAGCGATTCAGTGATGAAACATTCGCGCGCGCCGCAACACTTCCTACTACATGTATATAAATACAAAAAAAAGCACAGCTAACTGTACATTAATTAACCATTCTCATTAAATATACATATATATATATATATAGATAGATATACCAATAAAAAAAACAATATTGAATCTGGGTTAAACAAATAACGGCGTGCCGCTCTTTATTTTTATATTCAAATTGATTAATTTCGGCGTCGGGTATAGTGTAAATCTCAGTCCGCGCTTTTCGGTTTCTCAATAATAATGTTCGGTGGTTTCATGGACACGGTTGAATATTTCGTGTTGTGTTGTTCAACTTGAACTTGAACTATATATAAATAAATACAAATCGGAGCGACGGAATTGCAAAGTATATCATTTTAAAATATAAAGTGTAAAGGAAACAATACTTTCTCCTGTCACCTTAAAGTAGAAAGTCGCTTTACGCTACGAATTCACTTTATAGCTCTTTCGTACATTGAAATAGAAGGGTTTAAGAGGTAATCTATCTATCTCTTAATCTCTCCGCGCGCGCGTTAAATGACCTCGCGAATCTCAACAGGTGATTCCACCAAACAGATGCAATCCAGCCAGTGCGATTCGAGCGTAGTCAAGAGGAAATTAGTTGTTGGTTGTAATCGAAAAGCTGTGAGAAGTAGTGATGAAGTGAACATGTTGAAGAAACAAACCGGTGCAGTTGTTGAATCGCGAAAACATAAATGCATTAACAGCAAGAGTGCGAGATGCGAAGGGAACGTGAAAAATGATAAACTGAAATTCGCCATAGATCATTTCGATAAAATCTTGAACGAGTACGGAGCGGAATCGGCTATCAAAAGCAAACCGAAATTGCAGAAAGCCAAAACGTGCAGCATAATAGAGTCGAAATGCATCTTGAAGAAAGGTATCGCCAGAAGCGATTCCGCCACCACGTTATTCGTGGGACAGAAGACGCAAAGTATGCAAAGGTTGATGACGACAACGGACGCCGAAGAAAAGCAGCAAATCACCAAAAATATCAAAGCTAAAGTCGATTTCATAAACAAAAATAAATCGAAAGAAAGCATAAACATATTAAGGAAGAAGGATAATATTAAACCTGCGACGTCCAATTTAAAGCAAGCAAAAAATACGAAAAGTACTATAACTTGCAGCGCGAATAATGCAACGAAAACTGTCGTTTCAAAAGGATTAAAAGTAAAGGAAATACAACGCGCGCTACTCACGAATAATAGTCATTGCGAAAGTAAAGTTAAAACATTTGTAAAGCGCATAAACAGTCAGCCGGTTTCTTCACCGTTTATAATAAATAGTAAACAACAATTGAGCAAACCGAAGCAGGCCAGCAAAGAAGTTGAAATTGTTAAAGGAGGAAGGTCTTTATCGATAAGCAGCAGCAGCACAAGAAAACCAACAACTTTGAGTAAAATTCCAATCTCTAGAGAGTTGAATAAAAGCATTCCGAACGGTCTAAACGTAGATCGAAATTTGAGTAGTGCGTTCAAAACTAAGAGCATGCTGAATTTAAATGTAACAACAATGACCGCAAGAAAAGGTGAAGTTATGATGAGTAGATTGTCGCAGTGCAACAAAAGTCAAGGGGATATTTCCAAATTGAATGACAATTTTGGATCGAAGAAACGTATCTTCGAAGCGAAATTTGCCGTAGCTTCGAAAGAAAAACCTTCGGCGGTTTTTCAACAAAATGATTCGAAGAAGAAACCGTTCGAGAAAAGCGACAGCGGCATCGAGTTGAGCGGAAGCAGCGTTAAAACGAATTACAGCTCTGACGAGAATTCGGACGATAGCGGAAACATGTCGAGCGGCGTCGATGAACCTAAACAACAATCGTTTTCTAGATCAGAATCAATTTTGCAAAAAAAATCTAGCGAGGTTGTTAAATCATACGAGATTATTCATGATATGTATTTTTGTATTAATTGTTTTTGTTATTTTCTTTTTAGATTTTCTTCAGATCAAGAACGCTCACTGATTTGGAATCGCAACGGGATGAGAAACTTGCCGGTATGGTAGTTCATCTGCAAGCTCACTGCAGAGGACATCTGGCTAGAAAGAAATTGGTGAAGAAGAAACTTCAGGATTTAGCGGTGCGTTGCATTCAAAGGAACGTGAGGAAGTTCATGCTGGTGAGGGATTGGCCTTGGTGGAGACTCCTGGTGCGGGTTTCGCCGCTTTTAAATGTGCATAGAACGGAAGAACAGCTGCGACAAAAATCGGTAATTTTGTATATATATATTTTTTTTATTAAAAAACGAAATATTTTATAATTGATATTGTTTTGGATAATTTTTAGGAAGAATTGGATTTGCTGAAAACTAAATTGGACAAAGTCGAATCGGAAAGGACGATGTTGAAACACGAGAATGACAAACTTGAATCAAAGGTAATATCATTTGTTTTATTAAATTAATTTAAACAAATTTAGTATTTATGACTAGAGAATATAATTATTTGCATAAATTGCAATTGATATGATAATAGCTAGAACAAGTTCTGAGCAAACTAATTTCTTGATAATTTAACAGCTTGATCGAGCTATTCTTTTGGGGATATTATTAAGCAATGTTTGCAGTTAATATTCGTCAAATAATTTTATACATTTCCTTTAAACCAGAGGTTCCAACGGGGTTAATTGTGCATTACAATGTACAAAATTTAAGGGTCGATGTAAAAAAAACATTGGGAACCGCTGGTTTAAACAGTTGCATTTTTTTCGTGTATAATCCGAATTTGCATAGAGCATGCAACGTATATGTGGAACAAGAGACGTGTAAATATAGTTGAAAAAAGAGCATAGAGACAAATAGTATTGTGCACTTTATTTTTTTAATTTTTGGCAAATAGCCACATTAATACAGTAGATCGCGCTATATTTTTAGAAACAACGCGATGCTTTACATATATATATATATTTATGTGTGTGAGTTCGAGTCTAAAAATTGTATTAAAAATAACTTTTCGAAAAGATTTTAATGAACTTTAGGAAATTTTACTTTAATTTTCTTTGATTGCTTTTTTGTCTTTAAAAATAAATTTTTGAAAGATGCACATTCGCGTGGTGGGGATCCGTCCGTCGTGGCTCAGTTACGAAGGAATTGCGTAAGAGTCATCAGTTGGAGCTCAGATTCGAACGTGTTTTGTGTGCTGCTGTGCGCGGGCCCAAATATATTAAGAAATTAAATGCCGCACATACCGTCCAATGCATCCTCCAAATCATCGTACGAATCCTCCCTATATCCTTCTCGATATCATCCCATAAATTCACCGACATCGTATTCTTCCAGCAATGATTCGCTGTACACTAAAACGTCCCCTTACTATTCCCCAGCCTCGTCCACGTACCTTCCGCACAGAACCACCACCAATACAGATAACGTGTATCGACTTCCACCACTTGCACCGGAGCGACGATCCAGAAGAGCGGATCAGAGCTTTCAGTCGATTCCGCTACGATCTGTTCTATCATCCCCGAGTCGTTCCATCACATCCGCTACGCCCCGTCGATCTGTAACGCCGCGGAGAATCTTTCCGCAGAATCACTCTTCTTCGAATTATAATGATTATGACGATAAAGATCAATCACCTATTGTGTTCGACGCCAACTTGACTTTCGTGCTCGGATGCAAAAGCAAAATGCGTTCGAATCTGACCCCAATCCCCGCGCATCTGGAAGATTCGACGGCCTCCAGTTACTTGACCAACAAGATTTCCGACTTTTTGAGTCGGACCGATCATGTAATGGACGAATGGAAGAATATGGATCGCAAGAAAAAGCATATAGACGTTGACAATGATTACTACAGCAAGAAACGACTGGGCAAATCGCGAAGCGCAACGAATATAATGATAAAAGGATTTCAATATTACAGTCGAGCCAGCAGTTGTTCAAGATCTTCTATGGCTCGTGAATTGTCGGAAGATCGTACAGAAGATGAGGCACTATCAACTCTCAATCAATATAAAGTATAAACGTTTTATAATTTTTTTTTCATTATTCTTCAGATGATGGAGATTTCTGCGGATTTGGCGGAGGAGCATTCAACTTCCACCTTGGCAGCCGAACGTCTGGATGCAGAAACTAACGAGAGGATTCGCTTGGAACGCGAATTAAGTGAAACACAGCACAAGAACAAACAACTGCAGCAAGCTTCGGAACGATTGGAGATGGAATTGTTGTACGCTCGGTCCGATTTGGATGGAATTTCCGAGGAGGACGATGAAGGCGAGGGTGAGGGAGTTTTTAAGCAACGCTATGAAAGGGTAGTGAAGGAGTTGGAATTCACGAAACGCAGACTGCAGCAACAGCACGAAGATGACCTCGAGCAACTCGTCGGGTTAAAAAAGCAATTGGAAAAAAAGGTAAATTGTAAAAATATTGCGTTCATTATAATGTTGTATTATATTTTTAAGTTGTCCGATGCTTATGAGGAAGTTGAAGAGCAGCGTCAAGTAGTTGGGCAGTGGAAAAGAAAAGTTCAAAAGTTGAACGGCGAAATGAATGATTTGAAACATCTGCTCGAAGAGCAAGGAGCCAGAAATAATTTGCTCGAAAAGAAACAGCGGAAATTCGACTCCGAAACCCAATTGATGCAAGACGAGCTGCGCCAAGAGAAGATCCTAAAGGAACGCGTGTGCCGAGAAAAAGAATTGTGCATGGCAGAAAAGTTCACGCTGGAAAGTAACATCGCAGTAAGTTTCATTAAAATAGATTAGACACATTGATCATTGGACGCATATTATATATTTAAATATTTTTATTAGGATATAAAACTAGAATTAGAACTGAAAGACGAGAAATTGGCGGCCTTCCAAAGTGAACTGGACGAATTAACTTATGGTGGCAAGACGGAGGAAGAAGTTACATTGTTGAGGAAACAAAAAATCGATTGCGAACGACGACTGCACGATCAAGAGGAAGAGCTTGATGAATTGGCCGGACAAGTTCAGCTGCTCGAGCAGGCGAAATTGAAGCTCGAAATGAATTTGGAGCAGATGAGGAAGACCGGCAAGAAGGAAGCTCAGCTACACGACGAGGAACTTGAGGAGGTGAGGTGCAATGCGCAGAAGAAAGTTAAAAGCTTGGAAGCGCAGCTGGAGAACGAACACGAGGAACGGACGATACTTTTGAGGGAGAAACACGATTTGGAGCGAAGATTGATGGCCGCCATGGAGAACGATAATAATGAGAAGGCATGCGACGAAGCTCTGCTACAGAGATTGAAACGAGACCTGAAGAGAACCAAAGCGTTGCTGAGAGATACGCAAACGCAGCTGGAGAGAATGAAGGCGGAGACGCCCGGCAAGGCGATGATCAGGCAACTGAAGAATCAGCTGGAAGACATAGAATGCGCGAGAAGTTTGGCCGCGAAAGCGAAGCAGACCCTCGAAGTTGAACTTTCGGAGACGCAGTCCTTGCTCGAGGAATCGAACAGACAGAGGAACGACGCCGAGGATAAACTGAATGCGGTTAATCGCGAAAGGAGCGACATGCAGTCGCAATTAGAGGAAAACGAGGAAGAACTAGCAGAAGTTTTGAAAAAATACAAGGCGTCCGTGTCTCAAATGAGTTTAGATCAGTTGGCGCTTCAAGAGCAGGTATCTTTGGTAACCGACCTAGAAATCGAGAGAAACTCTTTACGCGAACAATTGGCGGAATTAACAACGAAATTAGAAAGCGTCGAAAGTATGGGTGACGCTTCATCTAATTTAGTGATGAAAAGGTAACGAATTAATTAAGTCTATAATTTTAAAACAGTAAAAATTACATGGAATTATTTATTTTCAGAATGGAGTTGAAACTTAAAGAGCTAGAAAGTAAGTTGGAACTGGAGCAAACGACGAAATCGCGCTTGGATGTGCAGATCTCGCGATTAAAGGAGGTCGTGGATAAACTGCAGACAGATTTGTCGAACGCTAGACTTAAAGAGCAGAATTCGCAAGATCAAGTTAGAAAGTTGCAACGGAATCTTAGGTAAGACATTGCGTGTTTTTTTTTTATTATATTTAAATTAATATACGTTATTTTCTTTAGGGAAATAAGGGACGAGCTGAATAGCGCTATGAGCAGGGAAGGTGAAACGCTTTTGAAGAGAAAGGAATTGGAGAAACGGTGCGAGGAATTGGAATCGGAGACAGCGACGGCGCGAACCGACTTGAGGCTTGCGCTGAAGCGAATCGAGGATCTTCAATCGGCGATTCAGGGCGACTTGGACGATGATGATAGCATGGAAAATTCCGACAGCGAGCACGACAGTTACAGTTCCGATGATTCGGTGAACACCTTCCTCGCCGCTCACAACAAGGAGAAAAACGACAGGAGATTCTCGACTGCAAGTTCGTCTGGCGGGAAAGAGTCCGGGTCGTATGCATGAGTGGCAGTTTCCATCTGCAGAACAATTTCTTTGACGTTCTGCAGGAAGGAATCGGAAGTTAACGGCCAAGTGCACTACGTATAAATATGTTATTATTTTATTATTATTTTTTTGTTTTGTATCTTAATTTTGTGATAACTCGATCAATTATTATTTCTGCGGATTATTATTTCCTTCTAGTCTTCACTGTATAGTTAAAAGAAGAAAAACAAATAGAAGAGAGAATCATAAAAGTAATGTAGAAACGAAAAAAAAACCAACACGGAGAAATTAATAATACGCAAAAACTCTAAAGAAATATCTTATAATTATAAAAAAAAAGATTTTGTATATGTTTATATTACGTGTATATTTATATTAGAATATTTATCTCAATAGCTCTGTTTTTATTATGAGATCTCCCCTCAGAATGCTGCGCGCACTCGTGAAATATTGGAAATGTAGGAATTAATTAAGAACCATGTAAATTATCGTTTAAGACTAAAAAAGGATCACTTGTGCGTCGTACTGGATGGACATAAATATTTGTGTTTCTGCGATGCTTCTTTTTGGGGAGGGAAATATGTAGTAATATGTAAAATTAAATGATTATTATTATTAAACACATGTTTTTTTCTTATATATTCACTACATAATGATAATATACTAATCATGCATGTATCTATTGTATCTATTAACAAACTTATTATATATATATACTAATATTTCTGTAACATATCCTTAATCCCACCTTCAATAATAAACAATTTTCTTTTTGTAACGTTAACAAAGTTTTGTGTTTATTTATTAATAACAAAATATGTTCTATGACAGTTGTCTGTCCATTTGTCATTAGTTGTAAACAGATGGGTCGCATTACAACTGCAAGTGAAAATGGTGCATCGCGAAATGACAGCTGTTACGTTAAAGGTTGAGAAACGCTGCTTTTCATCGTATTCATCGATATATTAAAAGTTTTCTTTTATTGTTGAAGTATTCAAATCGTCGTATTGGAGCGATTATTGTATAATTCATTAGGTCGTTCATAAAATATTGGAGTAGGGTGGCTATGATGAAGTGGTCAGAAAATAATTGATATTATTGACGGATCAAGGGAGGGAATATTGACAAGGTCAGATATACGTGTTACTCGCTATTTATTCTTAACTTTCAATTACTTGAAAATACGAATATAAAGCTTGAATTCTTTGAAATTGATCATAATAAAATCTAATTGATATCGAAAGCACACTTTTTTGGGCAAATAAACACGAAATGGACGGAATCTTATTTATTTAAATAATAAATGCGCGCGACTCGTGTTTGTGTTTTGTTCGACGTTCCGTTGTTAGGGTATTTTACGGACTGACCTGTGTGTACTGGTCAAAGTTAAAAGCTACCTCGTTAGTTGAGGTCAAGTCATAACGTGGTGCAGTCAATATACGGACGGAAATTGATGAATTTGTTTGATGAATAACGAGTGTAAATTCAGCAATGAGTATCAAGTGTGGATGCAATTAAAAGACACGATCATCGAGTAAGTATGTAAATATAATTATACATAAATAAAAATACTTGCATTCAATTGAAAGAAATTATCGCATTTATAAAACTCACAATTAATTATTTAGAGAAACAACAACTTTGATATATTTAATTAATTGACTTTATAATATATTGATATATTATTAATTTTTAGTGAAACAAAAAACTTTTTGTTGTATAACTAAAATAATTCGAGTAGAAATAGTTTTTTTTTTGTTTGTTTATTATTAACGCGCAAATGGAATGTGTAATAAATGAACGTGGAATGAACTATGTCGTATAATTGCTTTTATCGTAAAGAAATTACACCTTGACAAAACGATATGTTTTCATTTAAATTGTATCGATTAACCCTCTGCTAGAAACGTGTATCGAGTTACTGTGAACTTGAAAAAAAAAATGTAACCATAGCGATGACTACATTAAACATATGCGTATCGCAAAGCAACCCCCTCTTTCATTAAACATTTAAATTATTTAACAAACACAGAATATTTCCTTAGCAATTTCAAAGTTTTTTTTGTTGTTGTTTAATTTTTGAATTTTTAAAACTATGCTTTTTTTATAGAAACAACCCTACTATTACATAAAAAGGTACTAACTAAGGGGAAATTGTCATAGGACACTTCCCTACAATTGTAATTTATGAAATATTCACTAAGAATAGACTGTAAATAATAGAAGACGTTATAAAATATTAAATCTGATTGCAGAGAAAGAAAAGTTTGAACTAGAAACATGTAAATTTGTTTCTATTGTCAGTATTAGCTGAAACTTTTCACTAATTAACGTACTAATAATGTGATTTTTTTTTGTAGACTTTTTTTATAGAGGCAATAGTTAAATTATTATTACAATATTCTCGTCCCATTATGATGCACGATTACATTTCTCATGTGAAAATAAAAAAAGAGTATTATGTCGTGTAGGAATTAATACATTTTATGAATAACAGTTCGATAATGTTTTTTTTATTATTATTTCCATTTGCGCGCGAGGAATGTTCATTGTATATTTCGTGTGTATAACCGGGGTCAACAGTTCATTTGTACTTTATAGAATGGTTCCTTTACAGTAGTCATTGAACGACTGGGCTTCTCTGAAATCGCTTTCTTGACATTTAAAAAGAAAAACAAAAGAAAAAACAATTGATAGACATCTGCGCGTTTTGATTCTTATCCAATTGCTGAATTATGGAAATTCAGAATCATGAATCACATTTTTCACAATAAAAAGCAAATATAATATTGATTTTTAGTACTTTCGATATATTTGCAAAACGTTGATAAATGAAGTAATTAAAAATTAACATTTTATTGATTTTCTCAGAAAAAAAGAATCGATATAATGGATGCAAAAGATGCATATGAAAGTTGAAAATTTGGGGAATGTAGCGAATATTCAAATATTGCTGTGGTTTATCCGTTTCGGAATAATCCACGTTGACAAATAAAGTTTTGAAAAATTAACGCTCGAAAAAGAAATGTCTTCACATTTTATTGATTTTCTCAGAAACTATAATAAATAGAACGTATCCAAAAAAATGCATATGAAACTTGAATATTTAAGTAATGTTGCGAATATTGAGTTATTCCTGTAGTTTCATCTAATGGCCTATAATATAAGTTTCAAAATGAAGTAATGAAAGATTTAATGTACGACAAAAAGCAGACTTCCGTTGCCTTATTTTTCATCTAACAATAATTCGAAATGTCACACTTGTCACATAACATACTCCACTTTTTTTTTCAGATAGAAATCTATGAATCATTCAAACAGCATTAACTGCAAGAGAAAAAAATCCTCGGATTGACGATGGCCGAAAACGTGAAGGTGATCGTGCGATGCAGACCGATGAACCACAGCGAACTGACCCTCAACAGCAAGGTACAAACACTCATTTCCAAATGATTATTAATGATTTTTGTTATTGGTAACAATAATTTCAGGTCGTTGTGAAGATGAAAGATTGCATGGTCGAAATTTACGATCCGAATGAGAGGGGAAGCGCGCTGCCAAAACAATTCACCTTTGATTCGGTGTACAATCAGGATTCGAACACGGAAATCATTTACAATGACATCTGTTATCCGTTGATAGAGGTAATTGATGTATAATTTTGATAATCGTTTGTTAATTGAATTGAATTTGCAGAGCGTACTCGAAGGATATAATAGCACGATTTTCGTGTACGGCCAAACTGGATGCGGCAAATCGTATTCTATGGAAGGCGATAAATCGTCGGATCCACCAGAGAAGGGAATAATTTCGCGTGCGTTCGAGCACATCTTCGAGGCGATTTCTGTTGCTACACAAACCAAGTATTTAGCATTGGTCAGCTATTTGGAGATTTACAACGAGCAAATTAGGTAATTCGATGATTGCTTTTACATTCTGAAGAGTTTAACATAAACCAACTTTCTAAAAGTAGTTTGGCAAGTAATAATGCATTTACACAATTACAACAATTGACTTATGGTTTGTGCGGGCAGGGCCGACCCGATCATTAGAACCAATAGAAATGTTAAAAACGAAAAGAGCCGGGGATGGCCGATCCCTCGTTCAGCATTTAGCGATGTGATTTGCAGCTGCAACTGCTGATTTTTATCGTTTTCCTTTCGAAATTTTTATCTCTTATTTTTATTTCTATTCTTGGCCCAATAAGAATTGTTTAAACCTTCCTGATTCGACGTTGAGACGCAGACACAGCCCATTTTAAAACCATACATGGCAATTTTTCGATAATCACTTCATTTTTATCGAATATCTTTAATGTTTCAGCACTTTTATTTGGTTTAAGGTTTAAAAACCTTAGAAGAGATTGATAATGATAAACTTTTAGGGATTTACTGCAACCACACGAAAAACTGGGACAAGAAAATAAACTGAATTTGAAGGAAATGCCGAATGAGGGTCTGCAAATACCTGGACTGACGCAAGAACCGGTGCACAATGTGCACGAGTGCGAACGTTATTTCCAATACGGAACCAAAAATAGGATGATAGGCGCAACATTGATGAATCAGAATAGCTCAAGATCTCACAGTATTTTTACGATTAGTATAGAGCAGATCTCGCACATCGATGACAAAGAGAACATTAGGAAAGGTAAACGAACTCGAAGTCGTCGGTAATGAAATGAAAGTGGTTACAATTAAAATTGTATTTGTTTGAAGGTAAACTCAATTTGGTCGATTTGGCCGGCTCCGAGAGGCAGGCTAAAACTGGAGCGACCGGAGATAGACTGAAGGAAGCGACAAAAATTAATTTATCTCTTAGCGCATTGGGTAACGTTATATCGGCTTTGGTCGATGGAAAGGCGAAGCACATCCCGTACAGAGATTCCAAATTAACGAGACTTCTTCAGGTAATAATGACAATAATCATCGAAGTGGAAGCATTGTCTGTATTTGTAATATTTCAGGATTCTTTGGGTGGAAACACGAGAACGTTAATGATCGCCTGCATAAGTCCGGCCAGCAGGAATTACATGGAAACATTGTCGACCCTAAGATATGCAAATCGCGCTAAAAATATAAGCAACAAACCGCGCGTCAACGAAGATCCCAAAGACACGATGCTGCGACAGTACCAGGAGGAAATAGAGAAGCTAAAAAAGATGCTGGAATCTCGTCTATCGACACCATTGAAAATAGACGATGACAAACACGATGATGATGATGACGATGACGACCTCCCATCGAAAAATAACAACAGGGAAAGCGATCTGGACACTGAGAGGGATCGCCTGATCACCGAATACGAACAAGAGATGAGGAAACTGAAGAATTTGCACGAACACGAAAGAACGGAAAAGGAGAATATCCTTAAACAGATCGACGTAATCAAGCACGAGTACCAGAAGAAGATTGAGCTGTTGCAGATGAGCAAAGGCGATTCGGTCAACAAGGAGGAGATTTTGAAGAGGATCGCAATGCTGAAAGCCAGTTTAATTGGTGGCGAAAAGGCGGACGATCTGGAATTATCGGATAAGAGGAAACGGAAAAAGTTGGCGTCGGAAAGACGGTTGAGCGCAATAGCGCACGTGTTAGCAAAAATCGAGATGAACGAGGATCGGGAGATCCTGCAAAACCAGTACAAAGACATCAGTCAGGAGTTGAATTCGAAAACGGAAGCGTTGAGGAAATATCGACTCAAAGTATTGTTTTATAAATGTGTATATCGATGATTCTATGTTGTTTGTGTTTAAGGTGAAATCATTGGAGAAGGAGATATGCGATATTCAGGGTGAATTCGAAACGGAAAGACAAGATTATTTAGATACGATCAGGAAACAAGAGATGACGACGCAATTGTTGTCGCAAATCTCGGAGAAGATCGTCGGCACTTTGAAAAAGGAATGCAACTATAGGTGCGTTAAATCAGTGCTTCTTAAACTTTTAGTAAACCCGCCTCCCGCTTTAAAATTTTAAAATATTAATTAATGAGACTTATGTTGTTGAATTCAAACTTAAATCCTTTGTGAAATCAAGTAAAATGTCATCGTGGGTTCGTGATAAATTTATATTTATTTTGCCAATGAACAAAAAATGCAGATTGTCAGTAATTAAAATAAGCAAATTAACGTATATTTGCTATAATGTAGAAATGTTAAACCTAGACATCTGGAAACTATTTTGATTTGTTTTTTTTTAAATAACAAACAAATTCTTAAATTCAACTAAATATTAGTTACGTTTTTTTTATTGATAGTAATTTGGAGGCAATTAAAGAGCAAGCGGTTTGGTTGGACGATTGTCAAAAGTATCGACTACCTGAAATGATTGTGCACAGAACTAAACTACCACCTGCAGGTAACTACCAAGCATTTAATAATTAACTTTCTTAATCAAATTAACAAATGTTAAAGGTCAAAATCATAATCGGATATCTTCGAGTAATTCGGAGACGAGCATCAAGAATTGGAGCGCCCCAAATTCACCGCCCAACTTTGATGTAAACTTTACATTTATAATCAAGCAAATATTTTAATTATTTTTTTTTTGTTAGGGTAACGATATTGTAGGTAATTATTTTAAACCGAAACGAGCGACGGAACTGTTGAATCAGTCGCTGCGCATGGACACGAATCACGTTTTCAACACTTGGCGAGGTAATGGTAAAAGCTGATTGAAGTTAAAAGTTTCTTGCAAATTTTAATATAAACAAATTTGACTGTTTACAGATTTCGCTAGGAATAATAAACCGACGTCGAGTGTGTCTCAAAGTTTCCAGCAAAGATCGCCAAAGAAATTCAACAATTATTTAGTCTCGTCTGAGAATTACCTGAAGAAGCCTCTACGTCTGAAAGCGTTGCCGAATATCGATAAGACGCGGAAAGATCACCTCGGACCGCTTGACGTTGTTTGAGAGAGTGATATTTTGGTCGAATGACAAAGTGATTTTTCGCATGTGTGATAATTTGAAAGTTTCAAATATATAATATATATTTTAAGTCCCTGTTAATTTTTCATATATAATATATTCTTAGAACGTAATTTTCTTTTTCATTATTTATTTATTTATAAATTATTAATTGTCATTGCAAAGTCCGGTTGGTTATCAAAAAATCCGATAACCGAACGACATTTAATCAGAATTTGCAGCTAGAAATAAGTATTAATAATAATATTTTATAACAGTATTATGGTTTTGTAATGCGCTTTGCCAGCTGTTAACATTGTTATGAAAAGTGAAAAGTTAACTTTCGAAAAAGAGTGTCTCACATTTTAGTGATTTTCTCAGACAATAAACTTCCATGGAATTTCCAGTTGAAAAAATTGAAAATATCTTTACGAGTTTTCACGTTTTTTTTCTTAATTGCACGAAAATTACGTAACTTTTGATGCATTTGTAATGTTCGTTACGAAGAGGAAAATCGACGTTTTTCCCGATTTGTTTTCAGTCTTTCGTGAATTTCTCGACAACCCTTTAAGATAATTACACAATTGAAAGCAGAATATCTCACCTTTACAACGAGCCTATTTTCATCTTCGTGCTATCGCGGAGTCGGCTACTAAGAGCTCGAAAACCCCGTGAATATCTCGACAACCACTTAAACTAATTACATGATCATGCTGTCGTCGAGTCACCTGCTATGAGCTGTAGAAATTGTAAAAAAGTGAATAGGATTTTCTTAAAAATCGTCAAAATTGAAAGCAGAATATATCACTTATTAGCGAGATTATTTGCATCTTCGTGTTCTTACCCAGCTACGAGCTGTTCAAATGGGAAAAAAGGGATTAGGATTTTCTTAAAAATCGCTGTTTTGCTGAGAGTTTTCACGTTTTTTTCTTAATTTCTATAAAATTACGTAACGAAAATATCTCTATGGGTTTTAAGAAATTAATTTAATGCATACTTAATTACTCGAAAAGTAATGAATTAAACTGAATAACGAATATTGATATTAAAGAATACAGTACAGAGAATATAATCAGTCTTTCGTGTAAAAAGCTGCAAAATTTGAAGAAATTACACATTTTTTGTCCCGAATTACCAACATTTAGATCTGATCAGCGTATAAAGTTCAATTTCATTTACACTTAACTAATACAAACTAAATAAAGATGAGAAGAGAATAAATTATTATTATTAAGAGATTTTTTTTGTAATAAGACGTGCTAAAATTAATTATGTAGCTTCTTTTACGTGGAATTCCCAATTATCAACGATAATGTGCGTCACGGATTGTAAAAAATTAATTAATATTTTCACGAGTTGGAAGCAGTCTACCGCGCATGTTCAAGTGTAAATAACTTGAATTGACCTATCTTTCTTCAAAACATAACCAAACAAAAGTTTATGTGAATCCACATCCACTTTTAGTCAAGAAATTCGAGATTATAATGCCGGATGATATTAATTTACGAGCGAATCGCGAATTAATCGATTCCGATTTTGCTGGCTACAAACTTTCCTTGGCTTCTTTATCAACATACAGTGAGAAAAACATTGAAACTCCTTTAACAGTACCGACACTAAATTGTGGCTACAAGGAAACGAAACTATTCAGTCTGCACAATCATTTATTTGCTAATAATAGTGATAATGATGTATACTACATTGATGCATCTTTCGTGATACAGCAAATCGGTTTTGATCTACTCAATGGGATATTCAATAAGTCTTCGGTTTGGGAACTTCCAATTGATCACAAACCCACTTATAATCCTACTTTGGATTTCCCATCAGATAAATTAGCAGTCGTATCAGATGGGATTAGTTCCATATATATTTTAGAAATCGATAGGGAAAATTCAGATTGGAAACTGATGAGGAAAATAGATGTCGATTGTGCAGTTGTCATCAAACATAGTAAATTGTTAGGTGATAAGTTACACTGTTTACTATACAATATAGTGGAGAACAAATCTAATTTACTGTGGATCGAAGTTGATTTATTATCAGATCAATTTGATGTGCACAAATTTGAATCACAGGGAGATTTGTATTTTGCTCAGGTGATTGAATCAGATTCCATTTTGGTTGGGGCTGAGAAAACGTTCTTTCCTGAAACAAATGAAGCTGAAATTAAGTATGTTTGGTCACAAGACTCTGACACTATTAGAGTTGAATTCAAAGTAGGGTCTAAAGCAATTGTAAAAGATGGAAACATTCAAGTATTTGATAAAGATGACAATGTTTTGATGGTGGGAAGGTTGGGTGGAGAGTTGAAAGAAAATTCAGTGGTGTTTAATGAAGAAAATGGAACTTTAGCTTTAACTGCAAGCAAACAGGTGTCTGGTGTTAAATGGATTGAATTCATTGAGGGATTGTCTGGTGATTATAAAGCTGATGAGCTGGAAGTCATTGAAGCCAATACTAAATTGAGCAAGTTTACAACTGAAAATGAGGTAAGTTTTCGTAATTTATATTTGAAATTTGGTCGAATTTGAATTATTTTTTGTCAGATTTACTCGTCCAGTTCAATTTGCAATAACGCCGATATGGAGGAATGCGATTTTCCGGAGAACAACAATGCGGTCATCGAGAGATTGAAGAAAACTGGAGCGACGCATAGATCGAATTTGGGTGGCAGCAAGTATCTGTTCAATGCCAAGGATTCGATAGTTTTACAGCAAGATGAGGATGCTAATCTGTGGGAGAACGTATGCGAATCCGAAGAATGGAGATTGAAGCACGTCGCATCGTTGACTGCAATGGGTTACATTCAGGCGTCGAAGCAAAGGAAAAAGATAATGACTTGCTCACCGAATCACGATTATGTGGTTATTAGTGAAAGCCATTGTCACGTCTTCGTGTACAGGCAGAACCATTCGTTCGGCGGGGAATTGAGGAACCGGAAATGCGGAAAAACGTTGCACCAATTGGCGCAACAATTCGTGCTGAATTTGGGACAGGATGAGATCCTTGGCGTTGTTGCCACCGATCATGTTCTTTATATGTTAACCGAAAAGAAACTGTTTGCATGTATATTAAATTGAACTAAATACATTTTATTGATTCTAATGCATGTGTTGGTGATTGTTTTTTAACTTAATGAAAAGGATCCGAAAGATGCTCATGATAGCTGAATAATTTCGAACAGTATTCATTCAATGCTGTGGTGGCTGTCTGTAATTCACGTTCCAAAATGAAGATTTGAAAAATTAATGGTCGAAAAAGCAATGTCTTCACATTTTATTGATTTTATCGGAAATTATAATAGATGGAATTATTCTGTAAGATGCTTATGAAAGCTGGATATTTAGGAAATGTAACCACATTGCATCAATATTTGCTTTTCATTTGTAGCATCTTGCTCGTTTTCTTTTAATCCTTGAGCCGAAAGACCTCGGTACTTAGCACATTGATTGACAAGTATGAACGTGGATGATAGAAGGCCGTTAGAAAGAGAAAAAAATGAAGTAAATAGATCCAAACTCATCAAAGTTTGAAGATGCAAGCAAATTTGAAATTTTCAGACCGTGAAAATCCGCACTATGTGAGAGTTATTATATTACTGTACACTTTCAATGTATTCTATGTATACTATTTGTGATAACACTAGCATTTTACGGAATACACCGAATAAGCGTTATTTATGTTTGCATTTTGAGCATATTTTAAATTATTTGTTATCAAAAAAAATAATAATAATTAAAGAATAGAAAAGGTGATTGAACTTTTAATTGGTGCACATTCCCAAAACAATTTACAATGACAAAGAAAGTGTCGAGCTGAATTTACGCTCTTTGAATGCGCAATTTGATACGGTTTAAGTGGAATTAGTCGTTTGGTTTCGAAACAAAAAAAAAGAAATTAATATAGTTTGTTGTTTATTATTATTACATAAAAAATAGGAAGGGTATAATAATAGAGTTATAAATTACTTAATCACTATCACTAAGTATCTACAAATATAAATAATATCAGACATTCTCTAAATAAATATGTACACGCACGAACAAAAAAAAATAATAATTAATAAGAATAAAGCATATACGTTAAATATATCACAGCAATTTTGGCAAAAATTCATTTTACAGAACGTAAGAGAATAATAATTAAAAAAGAAAGAAAATAATTGTGGGAAAAAGTGAGTGGATTCAAGAGAAATTGGGCAGCCTCAGTTTGGACATCTTGTAGTGTTTGAGATCGTCGTCTTGCGGTAAATCCGTGTGATCTTTCACCGGACTTCCATCCAGATGGACTTTGACGACCATCGGACCGGTTAAGGGAACGTTCACGTAATCCACTTTGTTCTGGACGAAAGGCGTCTTGTATTGCGACGGACCGCTCGAAATTGTGAGGACGTTTCTTGGTGGCAACACTTTGTAGACGGTCTCGATTCTCGCCGACGCTTGACCTTGATAATCTTCGTTCAGCGAAAATGATGATTGATCGTCGTACGAATTGGGTTTCACCGAAGACGTTTCCTTTTGTTTAGGCTTCTTTGACATCATCTCGTGACCTTCCATCATCGAATCCCAAACTGCGAATTAACAATAAACAAGAAATAAATACAAGTGAAAACGCACAATAATAAATATAATAATTAACGAGTTTCCTTATTGATTATTTTATCGTGCGCACATTTCCTTTGAACTCTCTAAAACCAAGGTCTCAAACGAATCTAAGGAATACGTACATATACACAATGCTGACCTGCATCTCCATTACTTGCTTCTATCTTGACCTTATTTAATCTTTTATATAAAAATTCAACAGCAGAGGCCAACAAGCCGCTGCAGCAAGTGATGTTTCGATTTTATATGTTTTTTTTCTTCTTTGCATGAATTTACTCGATTAAAAGACTTAATCTAAATTATATTCGTTTCTTTTGACTTACTTAGTGTGTGTGCTCCCCTTTGGTAAGGATCCATCGTGTCCAAATGATCTTCAGGCATAACTTTCAACTTGTTTAATCCGTATTTGAGCAGATCCTGGTTGCAGTTTTTCATATCGGACGATTCACAAAATGTCTCCACTTGGTTCGCGAACATCGAATACAGATAGGACATCTTGAATAGCAAAAAAAAAAACGAAAATTATATAAATATTCATAGATCAAATTACGAATTGAATGCAATTTTGTACATAAAAAGAGAGTGAAATTTGAAAGAACTTAGATATTCGTTTTAATAAGCTTACCTTTTCATCTTTACTTAAATATTCCCACATGGGTATGGCGGAGGACGTAATTTCACCAAACGCCGCACAAAAACACAGAAGCCCGAACATGATCATCTTGATAATTTATAAATTAATTACGTTTTTTTTTAGAAATAATTGCTGAGAAATTGTTTAGACGCGGAGCGATCGGTTTGTTGTTGAGCAGTAAAATGTTAAACTCAAATTGCTTCGACCGACAACCCAGACATACTTTATATACTGGCCGCAGTGACGTCAGTAAAGAATATAACATTCCTTCCATTCCGGCGGCTACATTATATACCAACCAACTACTACAGAAGCGTAAGAATCACATCGTGGGAAACGATGTTTAATTCATTTCGTTCATTCTTTGCGGATACACACTATTCGGTGTACCACATCATCAGCATCATCTGACGATGATCATCAGCGTCCTCGCAGACAATTTACATAATTTTGGGATTTCCACAAAACCGTTGATAATTTCTTCGTATAAAAGAAATTCTTTTTAATGTCGCTCCATTAACCAATGTTATTTACGAACCACGTTGAAATCTCGGTAAACAGTTTATATTTAAAATCACTATAATTATATTTGCAATTATGAACAAATGCCTCATTTTATACATATTGAAGAGATCGACTTAAAATTGGGCATTTTTTATTATTGAAACATGTTTTTGCTTATTACAAGAAAACAATAATAAATACAAATTTGTTAATTTACTCTAATTTTTAAGTTTATTATAAATGTTTAAACTTATACAAAATTAGAATACATTGCATTGAAAAAAAAAACTTATTACAGAAAAACAGTTACAGGTGCAAATCTATCAATAAACTCCAATAAAAGCCTAATTATTTAAGTTTAATTTGAGTATTCAAACTTATATTTGCCATGTGTAGTTATCGAGTAATCCAATAAAATATGAAGATACTCCACTGAAAAACGTTTTTTTTTTCAATTTTAAATGCTTATTACAGAAAAACAGTTATAGTTACAAAAAATTAATAAACTACAATGAAAGCCTAATTATTTAAGTTTAATTTGAGTATTCAAACTTATAATTTTGCCATGTGTATTTATCGAGTAATCCAATAAAATATGAAGATAATCCATTGAAAAACGTTTTTTTTCAAATTTAAACGCTTATTACAGAAAAACACAGTTACAAATAAATCAATAAACTATAATGAAAGCTTGATTATTTAAGTTTAATTTAAGTAATCTTACATATATTATGTCAAGTGCGGTTGTAGTGTAATTCAATAAAATATGAAGACATTGTATTGAAAAATGTGTGCGTACCAATCTGTCAATACACTCTAATGAAAGCCTGAATATTCAGAAAACAGAAATAGATACAACTCTGTCAATATATTCTAATGTAAATGTTTATATTTAAGTTTAATAGGAGTATTTAAATTCACATTTCTCAATTTAAAGACACCGACTATTGAAATTCAAAATTAGATTTTTTTTTTCAATTCTGAAGACTTATTACAGGAAAACAATAATAGATACAAATCTTACAACAACCTCATATTATAACTTGAATATGTATGTTTAATTTGAGTATTCAAACATGTATTTGCGATGTGTGGTTATAGAATAATTCAATAATATATGAAGACACTGCACTGAAAAAAGTTTTTTTTCAATTTTGAACGCTTATTACAAAAAAACAGTAATAGATACAAATCTATCAATATTCTAATTAAAGCTTAAATGTTTTTATTTAATTTGAGTATTCAAGCATATATTTAGTATGTGTGATTATCGTTTAATTCAATAAAATGTAGTTAAGTGCATATGCGATACTTAAAAGTTGTTTTCTTTAACGTGATTTTATTGTTTATTATGAACGTTTTTTTTATATATACTTTTTGTATCAATATAATTACTCCAAAATCCTTGATTAGAAGTAATCACGAAGCGCTTCCATCCGCGGCATTTGCATTTACGTCCGACTCTTCTAATGAAACAAAGTTCAAAGATTTTATTTTAATGAAATACGCATACGATATAACAAAAAAAAAGGTTAGTTGCACCTTGAACTTAAAGAACTACGGTGTACTGCGAACTTCCGACAAATAAAACGTCCTCTCGATATTTCATTTTATAATTAGTTTTCTATTATTATTTTTTTTTCCATCTTGACTTGTCTACCTCGAAGAAAATAAACGATGTAACTAATAATTTCATTTATTATAAAAACTGTCAAATTTAAACGCTTATTACAGAAAAACAGTTATAGTTACAAATAAATCAATAAACTATAATGAAAGCTTGATTATTTATGTTTAATTTGAGTATTCAAACTTATTTTACCAATTTGTGGTTATCGAGTAATTCAATGAAATATGAAGACATTGCATTGAAAAATGGTTTATTCAATTTTAAATGCTTATTACAGAAAAACAGTTATAGTTACAAATAAATCAATAAACTGTAATGAAAGCCTGATTATTTAAGTTTCATTTGAGTATTCAAACTTATATTTGCCATGTGCGGTTGTTATGTAATTTAATCAAATATGAAAACACGATAAAACTATATTTCATTTTATAATTAGTTTTCTATTATTATTATTTTTTGTCTTGTCTTGTCTACCTCGAAGAAAATAAACGATGTAACTAATAATTTCATATAAAAAACTGTCAGGCGTTCGATTATCGTTTTTCTTACTAATTACATTGTTATTAATGTTTGGATAATGGTTTGAAATTAATCAGTTAGATTTAGTAAAAAAAAAGAACACACACATTGATAGATAGCATTGAACTATAATAAATGTTCACACGCACGCATGCGAAATGATCAAAACATATTTATTGGGGAAAAATTAGAGTTCAAAATGTCAAATAACTTGAGGTATTTGGAGAACTCGTCTTGTTTATTCTACTAAATGTCAAACATTGAAATATTTTTGTAATAATTTGAATATTTATTTATTTATGTTTACATGTGTGTGTGTGTATACTTGGCGAACGAATCTGTCGCCGAAATATCCGGGTCTGGCGCCATTGATGATCGTAAGAATGTCGTGTTGCAGCATATTTCATCTGGACACCAAAAATTTGTATTTTATATATATGGTTCGTAGAATAAACAATTGTCAACTGAATACATTAACTTATGCTCATCTCAATTAATCTGTATATTATCTTGTTATACTAATATTTGCGAGTGTGAAAGAGAGAGAATAGATTTTTTTTTGTATAATCAATTACGTAGATTGCAAACGTCCACAAGAATTTGCGGTAATAGAAATCATCATCACGACGACCAGATCGGCGCCAAATTCCCAAGAAGGTCGACTGACGACCTTCCGTCATCTTACACATTGGATTCATCCATAGTGAGAGTTCAACAACAACCAGATTTTTTTTTGTACATTTATCTTCGCACACTCAGATTGAGTGCGAGAGAAAGAGAGAGAGAAAACATATATTTTTATAAAGAATGTTAAAAGGATCCTTCTTCTTTGCGAAACGGAATTAAATTCGGGATTTCCTTGGTCGACTCGGAATTATTCATAATGTTACCTGCTTTCAAAATTATTTATTATTGTTGTTTTTTTTTATTAAATTATTTCTTCGTTCTTTCTTTCTTCATCATCTCTTATAGATGTAACGATTTTATTTTTCACGTAAATAATCAAATAATTATTTACCAAAGATTCGAGTAGTTTCCATTCAATAACAACAATGAAATTTAACGGTTATATTACTTTTTGTTGTATATTCCCGTTTCTTTAATTTCACAATTATTATCTAATACTAATTATTATCAAAAAAAAGGTAAAATATAAAAAAATTTAAAAAACAAAATTATGAAATTCCTCGGCCTCGCTACAAGACATACTATTCATTTTAAAGATGAAAAGCCAAGCTTTCCAACGCCCTCTTTTTCAGCTTTCTAGCCCTTTGGGAGCTTTCGAAATTCAAGTTCAAAGTTTGAAAGGTAAAATGTCAAAAACGAAATCATGAATTCGCTCGGTCGCATTATACGACACAAAGTCCATTTTGAACATATTTTAAAAATGAATCCAATTCCAACTTTATAGCCCTTCGGCAGCCATCGTAATCAACTTTTAAAATTTGAAATGTCTAAAACAAAATTTTTGAATTGCTGGACACTACACTACACGATACAAAGGTTTGATATCATTAAATGATAAACGTCCAAGATTTTCGAAGCACTATATTCCAGCTTTCTAGCCTTTCAGGAGTCTCCGCAATTGACGTTAAAAGTTTGATGGGTTATATGTCAAAAACGTAATCATGAATTTGCTGGGCCGCATTATACGACAATACGATCATTTTAACTTATTTTAAAAATGAAAATCGAAGCTTTCTAATGCTCCATTTTCCAACTTTCTAGCCCTTCGGAAGTCTTCGTAATCAACTTTCAAAGTTTGAAGAGTCAAAAATGTCAAAAACAAAATTACTATATTGCTCGGCGACACTACACCACACAAAATGCATTGTAGGCTCATTTTAAAGATGAATGCTTTCAAAAATGACATTTGTCAGCGTTGTAGCCATTCATGAACTGTCCCACAATTGACAAAGGCAAACAAAAATCAAAATATTTAAATTGCTCGTCAACCCTTGGAATAGAAATTACATAAAAATCCTAAGAAATCCCATAGATAAAATGTCAAAAATGTTAAAAACAAAATCATTAAATTTGATAAAAAAATTTTTTTTTTTTTGGTTGGTAAGCATTAAATCAAATTATACAAATTAAATGTTGTTGTTATTAAGAAAATTTGAATGTTACATTATCATAAAATTACATAAGTCGCTTCCTCAAATACGCACACAAATCAAAATAGCATCAAAACACACTTGTTTTCGTCTAGAAATATTTTACATAACATAAATTCCTTCCCCTTCCATTTTCCAACTCAAAAAGCCGAACAACAACAACAAAAAAAAACGCCTCTTCTTATTCATCGCACATCTCCAACCCCATCATTCGCGTTTACGTTTCCGTAGCTTCACATGTTTCATGACCAACCAACTAAACAAACAAACAAAAACAAAAAAACAGTTATCTAAATTTGGTGTGTTCTCTTTTTCTTAAACGCAAATGATTCGATTCCTATATTAATTGCACAACTTTCATCATTGAATTCCCGGTATGAGTCAACATGAGCTACGTGTAGGAGATATTTGTTTTGTTTTTTTTTGTATCGTTACTAGTGGAACTACATTTTTATTTATATTCCAAAAACAGAGCAAACCAGGTAAACAACATAACATTCCAGTTTTTTTTTTGTTGGTGCGTTTCAATTTTAATTTTGTAATTAGTGGATTATGATGTCATCGTGTATAAGAATATTCTAGAATTTATGATGAATCTTTAAATTTAGTCGTACAACGAGTAATAATTGTTTTATTTCAAAGAGCATTCAATAATCAATCTTGTTAATGTTAATTAGGATGCGATCAATTTTTAATGAGTCAAAACCAGGTGAAATACACAAAGAATATGTTGAGTCGAGAAGTAAAAACATGTTGAGAAACTCTGTTATATAGGTTTATATAAGCAATTACATCCATTTTACATTAATTCCTGAGTATAAATTGGTTTCGATCATCGAACAACGTTTAGGAACGATTTATGTTTTAAAAAAAAAAGAAGTTTCTTTGCATATGCGTATGACAATAAGAGTAACAGGTGACAGAGGAAGAAGGTTTAGTACAGAAAGTTGATATTAAAAATTAACAACGCAGACTGATAAATCTGTAGACAGGAAAATCCTAGTAGCAAATTCACACACTTCTTCTATAAATTATCAAAGAAATGTCTCGAAAATTTGTAACATTTACTTAATAAATTAAGACAATCATGAAAAAAAAACACGTTATGACTTTCCTTCTAATTGTAATAAACTGCGAAAGTGTGAAACCAGTTGTTTAAGTAATTAATTTAGTCTCAAAATGCAGTCAATGCAGGTAAAACCCATTATTGATTAAATACTTGAAATAAACAAACGAAGAACAAAACAAAAGAACAGATACATACACACATAACTACTTTCATAATTGGATGTAAACATAAACGAATACAAAAATTTCAACAAAAAACAAAAGTTGATATTATTGTAAACATAAACAAACGTATTAAGTATTAATAAATAGTTATGTAATAGTAAATGTGAATCCAGAGAAATACATTTAATAAGAAATAATTTGACCACAAATAGTAATTGGATAGAAATGTAGACAAAACAGAGGTTTTAAATTTAACAAAGCTTTACTTAAATCAACAGTTTAATGGTATTTTCTTAAATCTATAGTTAAATATAGATATATAAAAATGTAGGTCAACTTAAATAGCCAGTTATTTTAAAAGTTACAGATGGACGACGCAAATCTAAAATTAATTCAGTATAGTTTTCGGATTTTTCTATGTCACGTATAGTCTAGATTTGATATTACATAATAATATAAACGTAATATTCAATAAAACATATTTTTTAATTATATAATCATCAATTCATTTGGCGAATTACAGCCAAATTGAATATACATTACATTCCACAAATATTCAACTTTCGTATGCATCTTTTGGATCCATTCTATCTATTATAGTTTCCAAGAAAATCAATAAAATGTGAAGACATTGCTTTTTCGATCGTTAATTTTTCATTGCTTCATTGCAACCAATTGGAAGAAACTACTGAAATAATTGAAAGCTCGCCATATTCCCCAAATATCCAACTTTCATATGCATCTTCATAATCATTATTGGAAGTAAGAAATCGTATATAATCAAAATCATAGTTAATAATCCGCCTCCGCACATCCCTCGGCGGCTGCCACCCCAAAACCCTGTTCCACACCTACAAAACCTTCATCCGTCTCGTCCTCAACTACACCTCCACCATCCTCTCAATTGCTTCCCAATCAAGCCTTCAGCGAATCTACAGCTTTGAGAGAAATGTTATCCGCAGAATCCTCAAACTAAATCTCCAAAATCCCCGATTTTATCCATAAACTCCAAGGCCGACATGCCGCCAAATCCTTCTCCCAGAATCACCACACCCGCACCACCAATCTCCGCCAGCACCCGCAAACCCAAAAACAAAATTCCCTTCCCATCGGCAGTCCTCGCCCACAACGCACCCCCAGATGACGACCCTGACATAACCCACTTCCTAAACACCATCAAACCCATGTTCCTCCACGCAGACCCAAACCTCCGCCTACCAAACCCTGACAACTAACCCCAACCATTATCTTGTGTTCCAGCTAGCATTAAGTTAACCCCATAATCATAAAACTGTTTTTTTTTTCTTTATTAAAAATCGTCATCATGTATACATTTAATTTGTTTCTGGCGGTGGCAATCGCAAGCCCGACAACCAAAATCCCGTCTATCGAAATCTCGACGATCTAAAACTTAATAAGATTATTAATTGTTGTTATTTATTGTTAATAACATAAACTAATTTTATTATAGAATATTTCTTATTCTTAAGTTTTATAATGAATAACACAACGAAAAAAAAAATACAATAATAATTAATATTATTAAGAATAAATAACAACAATTAATAATTGGGCAAAAGAGCCATCGACCTAGGTTTTAAAAATATTTTTTTCAGTAATAGGTACGACTATTAAAATATAGTAGAATAATTTAAAAATGTAATTGTAGAAATTAAAATAATAAAAGACATCCCGACAGTGTCGATTATCGGGATTATGGTAGTCGGGATTTCGATACAGTTGGGATTATGGTAGTCGGGATTTTGATACAGTCGGGATTATGGTAGTCGGGATTTCGATACTGTCGGGATTATGGTAGTCGGGATTTTGATTGTCGGGCTTTCAATAGATGGTCTCTCGGTTGTCGGGCTTGCGATATAGACCCGTTTCTGGCTAAATGAGCTCAAGCTCGCATGTAAGAACTACCACTCTGTATCTTAACAATATAATAAAGGTCTATTTAATTAAATAACAATAATATTAATGTAATTCTATGTCAATATTATTGTTTACTCTATAAATTTTTTTTAGTGCACTAAGTTCTTGTCTTATCAGATGTAGTACAACTATGCCCTATATCTTCTTACGTGTATTATTTGGTGTCAACGGCATCGTTTGGCCCAATTACTATATTTTTTTATTGCGACAGGTTTCGATATATTTACTCAACAAAAAAAATATATAATTTATAAAGTAACGAACTTAAATTATATAATTGTCAAAATGAATCGAAAAAAAAACTGAATGATACAATTTATATTTTTAGACCATTAAATATTTGTTTAGTAATAAAGATAATTCAGTTAATTATCTTTACTTATAATGGCTAATCGCTATGCGCAGAAATTTAAATTATTGTTGAACATCTCTAATTACCAACGAATCCCATTTGTTTTTATTCCTTCTAAACATATATTTACACTTGAACTTGAAGCACACATTACACAAAAGTTTCCCAACCTTCTTTCGACTTCGATCATCCTGAAAAGAAAAATATTTGTTAATCGACCCTTATTTTTTATATTACGCATATAAAATCAAGTTTCGCCACAAATCAAGTTTCTCTTGATAAAAACCATCTATTCAAGTTTTTATACAAATTTTTTTATACACGAATATAGGCAACACATTCCTCAAATAAATATTTAAAAATAATACGCTCGTAAATACGATAAACACCGAAGAAGTCACTAATTCTATAAAAAAATTCAAATAAAAATAATTTAAATGAATCATAGATTTCGTTCTTGTCGAAACTTTTCGAATATTTTCATTTGACAATCACTTTTGTACATTTTCCTTAATGTGCTTGGAAATATTACGAAAGTACATAATGAGATTAAAATTTGACTTTTGAACTGTTTACCGTTTCTTTCATTAATTATCGCACTGTTATCTGTTGGTGTATATTCAGTCACTGTTTGCCCTGACCATACAATAAAATGCATTATTTCATAGAAAATATACATAAGTAATACAGCTTATTCTTCATTTGTTTGATGGTTTAGAACAGCGTTTCTCAACATATTTGTCTGTAGTATCGATATAATTGCTATGAATATTAAATCAGTCACTCGATTTGACACAAAGTGACAGCTGTCATTGGGAGAGCTATTAAACAATCGAAACAAAAATATAGCTTTGCTAAATGTCAGCTGTCACTTTGTGTCAAGAGTTTGAGATACGCTGGTACATAGTATATTATACATTATTGCTTGAAGCATTCGAATTTCAATTCGTTTTTATGAATGCGCATCTCGTGTTGCAAATTGGAGAATTATTCCATGGCGAGTAAATGTTAATAATAAAGCTCAAAGTAAACAGATAGTAGCATAATTTTGTATGTATATATAGGTATAATATATTGCGATAAGATATCGTAGTTATCGCGTATCAAGTGCTCGTATGTTTACTGAAATAACTATGTTTTATAACAAATTAGTGCTGTCTGTAATTCCTATATAGGTTAACAATAAATTCAGTAGAAGAACATAATATAAAATCTTTTATTAATTTAAATACATCTTAAAACTAAATTGTTTTTTTTTTTGTAACTTATGATCACAATAGAGCTCTTTCCAAACAAGCACACTCGTATAATATTATTCGATTATTCAAGACTATATAGCGAAGACTTAATGTATGAATATATATATAGAGAGAGTATAAGCGATTCTATAAACTAAATTTGTGCTTTTCTGAATTTAGATGAAATTTCTTCGCTTGATCTCTCGTCGCCGAATGCGATTCTTCCGTATGCGATAAATTATTATCAACAGACTCAAGAAGACTATACACAATATAGATCCAACAACAATCAGTGTTGTGTTCAACTTCTCTTGGAAGATCTGTTCGGCGTGCTGCTGCTTGCACGCGCTGAAAACTTCCTCAGCCATCTGCGGTATTTCAAAACTACACTCATCCTCGACGCTCCGTTTACAATCGAAAGGTATAAAGTTGACGTTTCGATCCTTTAACCATTTTCCCATTGTCCAACAATCGCATGGATCTTCAAAGTACACCGTCGAATTGTCGAGCACGAAAGAATGCAAGTTACAAAGTCCGGCAACATCCGCGAAAGTCATTGTGAAGTCCATGCCGGAGACATTGTAAACGAGCAACGTCGGGACAATTCCTAAATTGGGAAGGGTTTGTATATCCGAGTACTTGTTATGCGATATGTCTAATAAGACAAGAGGGCTGGTTATTGGAGTCGCGGCGTGTATTATGTCGATGATGTTTATGTTTTGATTCTGGCTGAGGTACAGGTTTTTCAGTGACGGCAAATGGAAGATGACTTCGGGCAACGTCTGCGAAAACGCATTGTAGGACAGATCCAAAGCTTGCAGATTGGTTTTATCCGCTAAAGATTCGCTCTCGATGTTCGTGATCATGTTTTCGGCGAGGTAGAGGAACTTCAGGTACTTGAATTTGCGCAAATCGTCAGATTTAATTTCACGTATTCTATTGTAACTCAGGTCGATGATCTGCAATCAATCAAATGTTAATTAAATCTTATTGAATTGAATTGAATCAATTTGGATTGACTTGCCTCCGCGTCTTCGGTCAGACATTTCGGTATATGCTTCAGATCCAATTTGTAGCAATCAGCACTCTTCATCCCGTGGACTTTCTGCACTTTGCACGACGGTTCGTTTCTGCATCGGTCGCCCATGATTCCGTGCATCGAAACCACAAAGTTCACGATGAAAAATAAGTATTTCGGATTCATCGTTTGCTTGAAAAGCCTACAAACAACAACAACATAAATATTCGATACTCAAATTACTTGTTGTTAATTACAAAATCAATTGATTAATTACTTGTTAATTGCCTGGATATGAAAGATTAACGATATTTTACAGTTTTAGGTGCGCTATTGTTTTCGATATGTTTGTCGGAGACAGAGAGTCAATTCCTTTAATTGCTTAAACCTTGGAGAACAATTAAAGAAGATATGCACAGGACACACACACAATCATATTCTAAAAAATCATTATGCTTATTTTTTTCGTCTTGCACGTACATTTTCAACACACAAATTCTGGTGGAACACTGAGAAGATTAACTTGCATTTCACATTTAAATCACTGTCGTCGCTTAAATCTCCTGAAGAATTTACATTATAATACAAAGTAGGAGGACGTGCGGCATCAAGATGCATCCAGTCCAGTCACCAAAACTCCGAACTTCTTCCCCATGCAGATAATATTAATAAAGTTTTGTTCGTTTCTTTAATTTCTCTCCTCCGTTGCGTTACGAATTGAGAATTATTTCGTTTGTGCTCGCGTCTCGTCACTTCGCTCGAACTGGATAACAAACTTAATGATAATAAATTGAATTTTCTTATGCGGGAGAAATGAACGCGACTGAAACGAACTGAGACAGAGAGATAGACGTACAGAGATAATAAACGCGAGCAATGTCTTAAGTAAATCTAAACTAGCAGGTGGATTTTATTCAATATTAATATTGAAAAAAAAAGGGACATGCAAACCTTTATCTACTTTTGTACCGCACTCTCTGCGTCAGCGTGTGTTGAAGCGAACCGCAGTCAGTTAGAAATAAATTAAAAGCGATTTGAGCATTAAAACCAATTGAATGAGAGCACCGATTAAAGTACGTGCACAAAGCATGGGTGTGTGTAACGAATAGACCAGAAAATTATAATATATTATTGTCAACATCCAATATTGTTACCTTCTTCTACAAAGCCCTTGCAAATTTACAATCTAGATACTTTTTTTTTATATTCATTACTATAACAATACTAACACACTTTACTTGTAACGCACGAAATGACTAAACCTTCTAAGTGGTTACGAGATACGTTTAGGTGATAATGAAATTTGCGGTGATAATTAATTCCTATTTATTTTTTCTTTGATCTTTCAATATTTAAAAATCAATTCAAGAACTTTGAGCATTTGACGAACATATATTTTTTCAGCTTCTTTCAGTTTGTTTCTTTTAAGTTTTATTAGTCATTTATAATTCGAGGAAATTTCGTTGACTTATCAAATGTGTTTTCCATAAAAATTATTTACGTAAAAAGTTTTAATTTCCTGCAATATAATTCTTTTGTTGAACAATCAAACTTTTATTTATTTATTTTAAACTTTATAATAACTTCTCATTCTACAAAAAATGTATGCCTTTACTTACAAAGTTTGCTTCCTCCGTGCAAAATATATTTTCAATGTATTTACATTGTGCAAATAATATAAATACAGACGCATCTGTGTCTCATGAGAAGTTGTCAGCTCTGTCGATTCAAAATATTTAAACTGCGAAAAACACAATTTGATCTTAATTTTATAAAGAAAATTTCATAAAATTATTGTTTAAATCAAAAATAATTTTAAAATTCTGTTCACTTTGGGATCGAATAATTAAATTTATAAAAACCATAGCCAACGCGTTATAAGTCTCCATGTAAAAGATAAATGAATTTAGATATTTCTGTTACGAAATAAATTGAGATTAATTGTAAGTATTAGTGTTTATCAATGCTGTAATGAGAGTATGAAATTAACTTCTTTATGTCCTTTTTCTTTTGATATTTTCTCTTGTTAAACAATCTGTACCAAAGAAAGATGAACTTAAGCCGGATTCAGCCTCTTTGTTAAGCGTTAGTGTTAACACAGCACAAAAAATTGCGCCCTTCATCTAATTGCGCTCGAGTTATACGCTTCTCTTGGTTACGCAAATGTTCGATTTTTAAATTCAAAATTACGTTTCAATTTCCCGCCCTTTTGAAAAGACAAAATAAAGTAGTGTATGCAATTTCTCTTACACGAATATACAAATTATCGTAACATTTTGTCTATTCATTTGTTTTTTACAATAAAAAATATTGCAAGATTAATATTTGTATTAAACTAATTAATGTCCTAATTTAGATATGCATGTGTATAAGAAAAAATCAATAATAGTTATGTGCATGACGGTTGGCAACACTTGCAATATTCAATAAGACATTTTTATCCAGTAGGCAAGGCAAGGTTTAGCTCTGCTACAAAATTTCTTGATTTATCCAAATTTGCCAGTAAATCTACACAAAATGAACAGCAGGGTGAGTGCGTATACAGTAATCGATTACTTAAACTCGTATAAATTAATTTGTGGTCTCTCTTGAGCCGAAAAAATGGGTTTCTTATTGGCGGACTTTTACATAATCACACACTAGATCTTTTCTCAGTCATATTTTGTGTATACTTTATTTCTACATTTACTTGATACTTACATTTGATTATTATTTATTTATTTATTTACAGAACAACATGATCTTGGGTCAAGCCATCATCCGTCACTTCTGCAAGACTGGTGCCAGGGCTCAAACTGAAGTAGCCTCCGCCAGGTACAATCAACTTAAAGGCAAACAATCCAAGTTCCAAGTATGTTTTACTGTTCACAAGGTAGTAATGCAGGTTTTCTAATATTTTATCATTTCAGATCGATGATGGAGTTCCAAGCTACTTGAAAGCAGGATTTGGTGATAAGGCTTTGTTTGCCTTGACAGCAGGTCTTGTTACAATTGGTACTGGTTGGGGTTTCAGCACCTTGTGGGTCATGTCTGCTCCCAAAAACTAATTTTGTTTGTCTGTCTGCCTCCCCACAAGCACCAAACGAAATGTAGTAAAAATTTAAATTAATACCACTCCTGTACTTGTTACATAATAATAAATTAATTACATGTAACAATTCTGTGTTTTCTGTTTTGTTTTTGCATGAACGAATGCTGAACAATTTAAGAATAATGTTTTTTTTTTATTGTATTAGTTTAGTAAAAGTTAATAAGTTAAAAAATAATTTAAAAAAAATATATATTTTCAGAAATCTGGATGGTACAACAATTTTAGAATAATTGGTATAGACTGAGTAAATAAGATTTGACCTATTAGTCACCTTGTGTCAATACTGTCAATCAAAATCCCAACTGTATTGAAATCCTGTCAAACCATAATCCCGACTATATTAAAATCCCGACTATGTCGAAAATGTCTACAA